>NW_011342922.1:5240-49914 GCF_000735185.1 Notothenia coriiceps | reverse complement strand
TTAATCGCGTGATTGTCCATAGTTAATCGCGATTAATCGCAAATAATACGCACATTTTTGATCTGTTCTAAATGTACCTTAGAGGAATATTTTTCAAGTTTTTAATACTCTTATCAACATATGAGTGGACAAATATGCTTTATGCAAATGTTTATTATCATTTGAACAATGACAAATATTCTCATGAATATTAAACACAACAACCTCTGAACATTACAAATATTCGCCTCAATTCAACCTGGAACCTCTATCATACAGTGTGTGTGTGTGTGTGTGTGTGTGTGTGTGTGTGTGTGTGTGTGTGTGTGTGTGTCTGTGTGTGTGTGTCTGTGTGTGTGTGTGTGTGTGTGTGTGGAGACACTGTTATCGTTGGAGCTATGTGCAACTCAGGCATATGCTCGAACGGGAGCTGCCTGGACGCTGCAATCATGTTGCGCGCACTATCCGTGCTGAGTGTGCTGACTTTTCGTACAATGTCCCACTGTCTGGCTACCTGCATAAAGTGAAGTGCTTGGCGCAGTTGTCGGCGAAATGTCACTCCTCTGTTTTAATTTAAACAGCTCCTTATATCCGTTAGCAGAGCTAGCTAGCACCAGATGCTAACAACAACAACAATACACGTAAGGTCTCTCTCTCGCGCCACACATACACACACCCTCCCGGTCCTCCTGATGGCCAGTCGCTGCCTGCCGGTGAGCGTGGAAGTGTGGTCTGCCGCAAGCAGACGGCAGGAGCGGGGCAGTCAGCATCAGCTTGTAGATGGTATTTTAAACTCGATGCGCTCTGAAACTACGGGCGGCCGAGGACAAAAAATACACATGCGTTAATCGCGTTGAAATAATTAGTGGCGTGAATTTTTTTTCGCGTTAACGCGTTATTAACTTGACAGCCCTAATTGGAATTCTTTACGGTATTTAAATCAAGAAAAGTTGTTAGATTGCACACATTTAGTAGCTAGCTAGTTGGCTGACAGAGGGCTGGTGGCCAGTGGCAGAGCTGGGTCTAATCAAAAGTCATCATTCCCACCAAACTCCAGAGCTACTGATCGATTTCCTCCAGGAGAAATAGTCTTCTAGTGGCAGGAATGTATAATTAGTTACCGCAGGATACACTGGCAAGCTAGATATTGCCTGTTTCGTTGCAGTGAATATTTCAAAACTAGCACAAATAGGCTAATAGTTACCAGAACAGGAAAAGGAAAGACATTTTTTTAACCAAGGAAATGACAAAGCACTCCAGAGTTAGTTTGACAACGTGCCGAGACCAGGGGCCTCATTTATAACGCTGTGCGTAGGATTCACGTGGGAAGGTTGCTTACGTAGTAGAAATCCCAAAAATAGGTACAGAAATGTTCCGATTCACCAAACATTGCGTACCGGCGAGGGAAGTGCGTACGGCACGTCCTACGCAGGTTTCCCTTTATAAATCACAATCGACTCGAAATGCGGTGCAGCTTTTGCGGGCTTCACGTAACGCCCATATTTGCCTATAAATAGTCAAAGAAACGCCCTTTCATTCATTCATTCATTTTGACTGACTGCATGGAGAAGATAGCAGGAAATTATGACAGAGCAGCTAAAAAAGACATCTCACACCGTGTCAGATTTTGGTTATTTTGGGGAGGTCGAGATAAATCATATTGTTTGGTGGATGCAGTTTGAACAAGAATAGCAGCGTGGAGGTCGGATCATCACCAAAATAAATAAATAAGTGGTCCGAAAAAGGTTAATGACAAAAAAAATACACATAGCCTAACTTTCCTCAGGCAGTGTGTTTGTACCGGGGACAGGAGACCCCCCCTTGATGAGGAACTGTAAGAAATGTTTTTGTATTTGGTGGTTTGTGTCCCGGCTGTCGATCAGCTGTGCGCAGTGTCTCCACTGCAGCTTGTGCATCTCAACCCACCCCCCCCGCAACTAATGTGTTGTTACATTAGCTGTACAATTTACCACATCTGGTGTTCTTAGTTTCCATACCTCCTGTGTTTTACGAGTGACTTATCAAGTCTTGGCAAACGGCATACAACACGATTAATCATGATAGTATAAAACCATGCTCGTATCACCTATAGAAATGCAAAACGGCGAAAGGTTTGGACGTAATTCTGTCCTCCTGCTTACCGCATAATTTATGAGAAAACATTTCATAACATTAACACAACATATTCGAGGTGGTTTTAAATAACATATCCATATTTATTTATTTCTCCAAGTTATGTTTTTGTGTGGACTGAGGAGTCTCAAACAGGCGTCTGTTTAATCATTTTAAGATTGGCTTTAATTAATTTGTGAAAATGAATTCTTCATATATGATAAATGAGAGGTAACATTTTATTTATGGTATTATTTCCACATATTTCTCTCCATTCTTCCTTCTGCCAACGGTGAAGCAGTTTCTCGTCTCTCCCGTTTTTGTGCTTAGTGCATACGCATGGGTTAGAGTTTGCGTGAAGGATCGCACGTTTCCCCGTCAAGTTAGTATTTTATAAATCGGAAACATTGCGTAGAAACTGGCGTACACCATTTTTTTGCGTATATCCCTTTATAAATGAGGCCCCTGAGCCTGGAACCAAATGACGTCGCCGCATTAAGATTTTGTCAGCTCAGACTAGAGTTCAAACTCGAGGATTAATCATGGTCTTAAACTCGTAGTATAATGGGATCATTCCAAGAGTATGTGAGTATGAAAACAAAAACGTGTTGGGGTAATAAGTATTCGTAAAGACGAAAGTGATCATCTCTTGACCTATAATAAAGTCTGAACCAATTTGTGTTTTTAGCCTGAGAGCGTGGTAGAAATGGTGAAGAAGTGATTAAAGTTTCGTGATGCGTCCTATCACCGTGGACGAGACCCTATAAATCGGAGGAGTTTGTCTAGACGGTCTCCGCATTAAAATGTTCAAAACGTCGAGTTCTCTTCACGCTCAAACAGTTTCGTTAAAGAGTGCTTTGAAGTGTGGACCTCCGAAGGTAACTTATATGTCAAAACGGAGGTGTCGTCGTGTTAACTTCCGGGTCTATTTTGGTCCATACCAAGGGAAACACAACAACACTCTGTGACCTGAGCTTGAAACCAGACGTGGTTGTTNTGCGTTTAAATCGCATGTGTGTGTGTGTATTTGGGTGTGTGTGGTTAAAACACATCAGCCGGCGGTTGCTCTTTAGCCTTACTAATGATTATTTCTGAAGGTATCTTCAGAAATAATCATTAGTAAGGCTAAAGAGCAACCGCCGGCTGATGTGTTTTAACCACACACACCCAAATACACACACACACATGCGATTTAAACGCAGACTTTTGTTCCTCCATGTTTCATTCGGACCCGCCCCTTTTTTTTCAAACACCCCCTTTTTTGGTCCATCTGCGGCGGTAAAAGTTTTTTTGCGCTGTGATGATTCGGCTGTACCTTTAATAATGAATATTAAATGTTGTGAGGAAATCTTTCCACCAATAATTTCAATAAGTAATCCAAAATGTATTCACTTCAGGTTTACGAAAGTAACTGTAATCAGATTACTCGTTTTTCAAATGTAACGCTAGCTGAATACAGTTACTTGATTTTTGTATTCTGATTGCGTAACGCCGTTACATGTATTCCGTTACAACCCAACCCTGCGTGTATCTCATCACACACTTGCTCATTCACCTCAACAAGGACCCATTTTGCTTCTGTGTGGAAAAAGAAAATCCACAGCGTAATTAAAAGAGAAAACATGAAAGTGAAATTTACAAAATGCAAATGACTACACTTGCAGACCTGGAACATGACCTTCCTCAACAAGTATGTCAGGGAGGTTAGAAAACATTTGTCATCACCATTCCAGGATTTGTGGTTTGGCAGAAATGATGGCGAACATCCTCAGAAGTATCTACAGTATGCAAATGCAAAGCGTGTTTGGTTGCTCAACACTTTGGTCCAAACTGAAATGTCTGAACAGCAAAGGAGTTTCATGACATTTTAGATCACATTCAATGTCTCCAGACGATTGACCCTACTGACTTCAGTGATCCCGTTTTTCTTTTTCTGCACATGCAAACTCAAACAAATCCACAGTTTGAGGGTTTATAAATGCAGTTACATGCCATTCTCCTTTTTTGGTAATGTTAACAATCCGAACCAAAGCTGACTTTTAAAAAACCTCATCCAGAATATGTTTAGGTAGTCTGATTTATAGGTTGTCTATGCTCCCTACAGCTGGAAAATGTTTTTCTCAATATTTTCTAGATTAACAAAATAATTAAAGGAGGGACTTGAGCACAGGTCTTTTCTGGTTGTATTGAAGTAGTTGTGGTGAAGCAAAGTGTTCTATTGAGAAAACTGACAGTATTTGTGTGTGCAATTTTGAAATAACACCTATAATCAGTATGAAGAAAATAATACCGTGTACAAGAAAATGACTACCCTGAATTCCATGTCCATGTTACTGGAGGTGTTTCCTGTCCACCGTCCCTGTGCCAGGCACATTTTGGAAATGATACTTTCATCAGCCTTTCACTCAAACCATAATGACAACCAGAAAGCCTTGACTCCATTTTGAGCCGGAGGAATCGCATTCATTTCCATATTCTTGCATCAGAACAATAGGACTTGATGCCAAATGCATTTGGTTGGCAAACAATGTTAATTTCTCTGCGACTGTCAAGCTGCCAGTGTTCTCAATGAGGATCTTGCTTGGTACAGTAATTATGTTATTTATACCGGTCTTGAAGCAAGGCTTGTTTCAAATTATTGAGGATAGAATTCCACTGAAAGCAGTATTCATATCGGCGCCTCATTTCCTTAAGTGCTTCGTATTCATTTAAAGGCACCTGTGGGTCAGCAGGCTGTTCATGCTTCTTTTCCCCCTCGCTTCTCTTATTGATCTGGGATTGAATCCTCTGTGTTCGCAAGCTAATTAACCATAACTGCAACAATTGCAGTAAGCCCAGAGCAACAGGGCTATTGAGCTGCTGTTACCGTAACAGGCCTGTGTACATTTAATCCAATATTTGTTGTGTGAATATTAAACCTTATGCGGGGCACAATGGGCCCCGGCTGCTGCTGCAAAAAACCCTAATCCAGGTTTAATGCACGGCAACGGACTCACATAGGGATATATCGGCTAAATTAACACATGGATGCACCAAAAAGGCAATTCATGGCTTTTTCTTTTCCCTCACACGAACATCTAGGATATAAGGCAGCTTGTTGCTAAGGTGATAACATAACCAAGCCACGCGGAGCAGCTTTCTAGAGCAAGGAGAATTACTACTGACGTGAACAGTGTTGTGTGTGTTTGTGTGGCAAACAGGCTCATCCTCCTGTGACCGTTAAAGCGTTGTCGACTCGTCCATTCGCCTCTGATCAAGTGTGTGTTTGCCCTGTGTGTTTCTCCGTATGATATTCCCCACTCTCCATGCAAATCCCGGAGGAAATGCCTGAGTGCCTCGCTGGCAGTAAAATGCTGGATTTCATTTTCTGAGCTGTCAACGTGTCACTCATAGCGACGGGATTTCTCGGACCTAAACTCGGCGACAGGTCACTTAACAGTCAGCCACTTATCCGGGCAGGAAGCTTACATTTTGTTTTCAATAATGCTTCTTTTCCGATGCCTGCCATGGATTTGCCAAAATGTAAGCAGCTGAAAAACTAAGCTCTTGTTTTGCCAATTGATTTTTTCCCCCCTACCCTTCACAATTTTAAGTGGCTCCGTAATGAGTCTGAGGATTAGAACTTACTCAGCACATTGAAGGCTATGAAAACTTTCAATTCAAGTGAGAAAGAAAAACAAAAAATCAAGAGTTACAAGCTTTCTCATGCATCATCATTAATATATTCATGCGCTGGTTCAGAGCCAGCTGTTACTCCACAGCCAACTGCGAAAAAGCACCACAGCATTGTTAATAATCTCAGAGCACTTGGCAATTGGCTTTGCAATAATCTTTAAGAGGCACTTGAGTCCAAATTGTCAACAAAACGGTGCAATGCAGAGGGGGACTTAATATTGGAATACATCTCAAATGCAAAACTCAAAGGCAGCGTTAAATCAATCAAAACAATTCATAGGGGTTCAGTTGGGCAACTATTCCACGGACTCCGATTGGGACATTAGATTGTTAAAGGGACCCTATTTAGCTCGTTATGGTTTCCCCTTCCCACTGTACTGTGCTCTATAGGGTTGTGTGCATGTAAATGGTCTGCAAAGGCTAAAGTCCCAAAGTGCACCCAGAGGGAGTTTTTCTCCGTTACACCTGAAAAGCCTACATTGAACTTCTTCCGTAACATAGTGACATTACTATGTAACATGTGGGCTTCTATTGGCTAGCGCTCCAGCATATTGTATGTCATAGGCTAAGGGGCGGGACATCTCTGAGCGGTCGACCAATCCCAACAGAGCTGGTCAGCTAACCAATCAGAGCAGACTGGGCTCTGGTTTCAGATAGGGGGTGAGAAGAGGTGCTGCAGCACAGGCAGTATGAGAAAGAGCTTTTTGAACAATAAGGCATGGAGACATGTAGAGACACACAATAAACATCACCAAAGAACTTTCCCAGTTAAATACCAATACTTAAACAATTGTATCCTTTACAAGCTTTCTGAAATATGCATATTTATTATGTTTGAATATGCACATGAGGCATAATCTATTGCTTACTGTTGGTGAGTTTAGAAGAAACTTCACAGAAGATAATAAACAAAATGATGAAAAGAAACACTTAATGTTGTATTTTGGAAGAACTATGGTTTTGGCTGTAGTATTGCACGTTCTAAACATTTAAATGAATATATACAATTAAGCGTGTAAAAGTATTATAGAATGAGGCTAGTAATTAGATGGATGGGTCTGAGACCAGAAACTAGGAGCATCTAAGAGGCAGACATCAGAAAAGTGTTCAATCTCTTGCTTTCCATGGCAACATGTGATGCCCAGCTGCAGGCCACCAACCAGATACAACCAGTGCCTGTTGTACCTCCCATAATCACTCCAAAATGAACAAACCTATCTAAGTCATTTGTTGTGTGGATGACCAATGCGATCACGCCAATAGTCGGTTTCCTGTGGTCTAAGATCTGAATACATTCTGCCTGTCTGTTTCAGTTCTTTAGTTATTCGGTTAGAAAATCTTTCGTGTGATGGGAGGATTTAGGAAAGTAAGGAAAACTTGAGGAAAGGCCTATAGGATGCTAAGATGTGGAGCAAAGGAACTAACCTATCAAGTGTCTGGGATTGTCTTTAAGACAATGCAAAAGGAAAAGAGGAAACATAATAACCGTCTTCAATCGTTTGCCTCCATCAAACAGTGAGCAGTTGTATTCAAACCCTCGATGCCCATCATGTCACCTCTCCAGAATCGGGAATCTTGATTTAGAGGGTTTTGTGAGGTCACAATGACCATGACCTTTGACCACCCTGTTATAGTCAGTGCACCCTTGAGTCCAAGTTGATGTTTGTTGCCAAACTTTAAGACAGTCCCTGTAGGGGTTCCCTACATTTCAAGTTCCCAAAAATGGAACGGACTGAAGGACACCCCAAGATAATAATGACTTGGTACACAAAAGAAGAAAAACTAACAAAACAAAACATAATCAAGTAAAAATAGATCAAATGGATAAAAAAAAAATGAGAATAGATAGAAACTGCATGAATAAATAAAACCCTGGCCTGTCCAAACCCTAACGCCTCTCCATTCTGGAAACTGACCAGAGATGTGAAGCCTCAATTACTCCCTTTAAACTTTCCACTATATCCCAACCCACAATACCCCCATACACACATATGCCTACTCACATGTAAAGAAGTAAAATGACTTGAGCTTATCTGTATTCCCTCTTGTTGTCTTCCGGTTGCTGTTGTTGTTGTTTCCCTCTTGCCTTGTCAAATCTCATAAGAGTTATTGTTGCCTGAGCTGGCAGCCGTGGAGCCTCTTGGTAGTTGGTAAACCTGTGGGCCCTTCACCGCCTGCCAACACAACACCTCTGTGGCACGTCATGACTTCCGACAGCCAATCACATCGATAGTGCAGGCGTTTTGGGTGACCTCTCACTTACACAGACTAGAGACAACAGTCACTTTATGCTCTCCCCACCACTCGGTCTCACAACTTGATTCGGGACGAGAGTATTTCCTCAAGCAGGTGACCTTCCAGGGGCTCTTTGTGTACACACAACTGCAATGATAATAGCTCACGGATATTGACAAGAGATACGAGAACCCTATATTGTTTTGGGGATGAAGTCACATCATTTTCAATCAAGTTAGTCCTCTTTTTTGTGGTTTGCAATACTTTTAATTCAACTTTCAAATACTGGTGTACCAATGATTACCAATAGCTGTGTTTTGGGGATGAGAATAGAAATATACATGTCAAATAAAGACTTTGTATTACAGTTGAGTGTGTCTGAATGCAATTGCTTTTCAAGCTACGCAACGGTTTTAATCAAAGATGGAGAGTTCTACCCAAACTAAATGGCTCTAACAAATGGTGGCCGACTTCCTGATCCATGTGCTATAAACAAGTGTGTTCAACACATTAATGAGGGGCCAAATAGTTAGCAACAAATATATACTTGTGTACAACAGCAACAAATAAATAGTTTTCACTGTAAAATAGGTAGCAATTGATCAGTAGAACACCTCTGCTCGTCAAACTATCTTAACTGATTGTGGTGAATCCTTTTGAATGACCTGATTTCCCTCCAAAGTTTTGATATTTTAAAAGCAGTTGTGAGTCTGCACTAATGCACCCATAACTGAATGGCAGAAAATCTCTTTAGCAGTTTCCCAAAAGTTGCGCTAACCCTTCCGACGATAACATGTCTTTGAACATGAGTGTAAAAATCCGATATAAAGGAGAGCAGCGCTGCCCTGCCTCCACTCCGGGGAAAATAGAGATTCGGCACCAAGCAGAAAAAAGTACATATTTTCGTTATGCCTAAAAGCTGCTGTGCAGTGTTGTGCAAGTTTAATAAAAAAACTATCCAAAGTTAAGATTTCTTTGCTTTCACTTAGTAAGAAGGACGGTAAAAGTCCACAGAGAGGTAAACAAGAGTAAACAATGGATCTATAGGGTAACGTTAACATTTGTAAGGTTCAAGTCAGTGAGTGTATGATGCATTGAAATACAAAACAATGACAAGCTAAGGACATCCCAGTTTGAATGTAACCCGGTTGCCTGACAGTACATCCATCCCCTATTGCTTTTCATGTCACCACATCGATCATACATCTCTAATGACATTGTATGATTGGTTGCCCAATCATATTTTGGCTCTTTGTAGATAAAAAAATGCACGATATTCTAGATTTAGATCTGATTGACTTAAGAATTTGTATTTACCACCAGTCAAATTACTAGATATTTTCACCAAGAAAGGGGCGTGGCCATGCCGTAGAGGGAAAGCCTTGTTTTTACAACAGGAATGTGATAACCCATATGCAAATAGAACACGCCCTGTTTGAAATCACTGGTTTTATTTCATATTCAGGATGCATCCCTGTGACTAACATACTGTACAGTAGCTGCCACTGTACCGGCTGGCCTAATACATTGATGTTTAAAATCAATAGCATTCATCTGTGGCAGTGCTCTTTATATTGATGTCAGTTATCATTAAGCCAACAGGCTTCACGTGTGGCCTTAAATCAGCGAGCTGACATACACGACACAGTAAGAGACATTTTATTACCAATAGCACATATTTACTGCCATTAAAAAAAAGTCTGCATCATTGTCTCTGGGCGGCCGTGAAAACAGCGATTAGCCCCCCCAAGACAGTGGTACAATGGTAAAGCCCCCCCCCCCCTGGTACAATGTAAGCCGAGGTTGTTTCCTCCTTCCATGCCTTATCTGGGTTTGGAACAGGCCTCTAGGGATAGAGATTATGAGGGCCAGAAATAAAGAGATGCTGCTGAATAAATCCACGCTCAGGCCTCCTCTGCTAAATGCTTATGGAGTATCATCAATTTGATTTTGATGTATCCAACAATTAGCAGACAACTTTACTGTGTTTCCGGGCACAAACATGGTGGTATTTCTGAAATGTGAAATTGTTTTTTGTCAGGAACGTGACACAAGGATTTGGACTCAAATGCACAACTCGACACAAAAGTACAAATTAAACAAGACTCTTTAATAAATTCTAAGAAACAAATTACAACTCTTGAAGAGCTAAATCTTGACAACGGTAAAAATACAAAAACAAATAACGTGTTTCAAACTAAATAACGTATTTACTTGAAAAAGCTCTGGACTAGACAAACTGGTACAGAACAAAAGGAGATGCTGACTATTAATACAAGAGTTAATGGGACACAGGTGGTAACAATCAATGGTGGGATTGAAAAAAGAAGGGCTCTGAAACGAGAAGAAAAGGTAAGTACATCAGAAATGATTAAAACTATGAATCCTTGTTGGCAATGAAGGTATTCCACAAGCTATCCAGACAATTTGAATCAAAACTTTTACCGGCATCAAAGTGTCTGTTTTGTGCCTGTTCGGTTGTCAGAATCGATATTCCAAGTTCTTCAGAATTCTGACAGCATCAGGAACGTTTCAGAGCAGCGGGCGACTTCTATGGCTGCAAGAAAATCAGAAGAAGAAGGTATTGAAATGCAGGATAAGTGAAAAAGATAGCTCCACATCTTACAAAGCAAGTCAACAGAAGGGCACAGACTTTGGTAGGCTTGTTGTTCAAACAGAAAGATGTAAGAGATATGTTGTGGCAAAGCTATATCTCTGTTGATTCGATGTGATATGAAGGAAGAGGCTGTCACTGCATATGTCTAGAATGAAATGGAGCTGAGATGATGAGAAAGTGGGAAGAGGGAGAATAAGATGTTTAGACTACAATGAGCACTTGCTAACTTACACTTCAAACAAATCTTCTCATTCTTTGCCTTCGACTCTCTTCCCCTTATCTGTCTATTCTGTCTGTACGTATCTCCTATTCATCGTTTTCTATTCGCGGCCTCTGGCACTTCATATTCTACCTCTCACCATTAATTCACAACAGACACAAGTAAGGCAGTGATTTTCCGTCGAGGGCATTCATTTTAATCTTGGCCCAGAGAAAAGCTTAAATAAAAATAACTTTGTTTCAGGTACTTTTTAAACTTTATTAAATAATTCATCTTGAACAAATATGCAATTACTTATCATATTATGACATGATACTGTCTGGTTCAAATCAGAGTTGTTAGAGTTTGGCCCAGTCGACGGCTAACATGTTAGCAGTTAGTTGACCAGCTACAGTTCAAGTGGAAAAGTAAAGAGTATTTGATGGCAACCGCCTCGCTTTAGAGCTATTTGAATTATTGGCCAAAATGTAAAGTTATGACTTCAGGGTCTGTCACGCATTCAACTGGTTCCAAAAATACTTTTCTGTGTTTTCAAGTGCATTTCAGTCCTATTCCAGGCATCGACACAGAATCCAAACTCCCCCAAAGTTCTCCTTACTAGGTTTGAATCTATATATCCCAGAATTCTCCATTTACAATGCAATTGTTGTTTTCTGTTTGTATGTGTACCCAACGTGCTGCAGGTCTCCCTTGAAAAAGAGATCGATGATCTCAACGGGATTCACCTGGTTAATTAAGGCAACAAACACACAATACATTGACACAGCTCTCTACATAATGTTACTTCTAGTGGACAGGGGTGAGGGAGATAAGACTTACACTCTAACATATTTTCTATGAACATAGTAGCAATGCTTACTATACCCCAATAGATGTCAATAAAGGTCATAGATTAATTAATACTCCTTTAAATCCCGCCTATCAGTGCGTCGACCTTGGTGCCACAGTCCGTGTGCAGCAGCTCTAATCAGCCCCACAGCAGCTCAGCGATGCTGCTGCTGCTGGAGGTCACAACACACTCTATCTCTGTCTTATCGGCTCCCCCCCACCCACCCCTTTACATCTTCATTTTAGGGCTGGCAACATTCAAATAAAGAACGCAAATTAACCACGTTTCCATGTATGACCTAAAGTTGCTGCTGTTATACCTCCGCCAATGTCTACCATTAATTGGATGGCAGGGAAAAGGCAACGTTTTTTTGTTTCATCCCCCCCAAAAAAAATACAAGCAAATACTATTATTTTAATCTTGTTATTAAAGCCATTATAATTTAAAATCGGTTGACAGCACTACTTTATTTCTATCCTCTAATGCTGTTTGCACACATATTTTAATATTTGTTTACCCTTGTTTGCTATATTTAGAAAATGGTAACCCCTTTACTTTGCCTTGAGACAGCAAATTCAAACGCTATTTTCAAAGCTACAAGACATTTTGTCTCGCAGGAGTTGTCTTGATAGGTGAGTTTTTTATGTTTTTGACTTTGGTAGGGTTAGTTCTTATTCAATATATGGAAATCGAACAGTGCCACAATACAAAACGATTTAAATACGTTCTTAACCCTCTGGAGTCTAAGGGTATTTTCTCGATTTTTAGATGTTTTCTTAAATCACCTTTTAAATGTATTTCTTCTAACATGGCACCCCATGTCTTAAATATCAAAATGTTCAGGACAATCTCCGGTATTGCTATATATGCAAATGAATCACCTTAGAGCACTGTGTGATGAGATAAGTAGCTCAAAAGCTTAAAATTTGACATCCGATTTTCGGAAAATCGTCAAAACTCTTTACAAATGTCCTCATGTGATCGAATTGTTTTGGCGTTTTAGATTTGGTTACCAAAGTCTTAGGATCACAAAAGTAGTGAAATATTTGAATTATACTGTATACAAATTTGTAATTCATGTCTAAAATGAAAATAAATTAATTCGAATTTTGAGTAAAACAGGTGTTTATCACTCTACTTTCACCACTGAGATACATTAGGACTGACTAATGACTTCATATTACATACCAAGGTTCATGTGATGTGTACAAATACAAATTGAGCATTCAAACTTTTTATTCAACCAACAATTTATTATAAATATGTTTTTTTCAACCAACTATTTATATAAATATAAGAAACTGGAAAATCTCACTATTTACAATATTGAACATCAGAACTTTCAACCAACTCTTCATTATAAATGTCAAGACAGTGTCAAGGTCTTTGTCTGTCTTCCAAAACAGTGGGTCTGGCTGCTGTGAAGATGGGGGCGATGGTGCATGGGCTGCTGTGTAGGTGGGGTGTACAAGTGCTATACGAGACCTCCACGAGACCTCCTTGCTGGCTGGGTTGAAGTTGATGGCTGTGGTGGAGCCTTTGTGCTGAGGTGTATCTTGACCTGGTGGCAGCCGCAGATGGAGGTGGAGGCAGCTGTAGTGATGCTGGTCTGCTGGTCCTTGGTGGTGATGGCTCTGGTGAAGGCCCTTGAGCCACGGTAGATCTTGACCTGGGGGCCGGCACAGATGGATGTTCTGGCTCCTGGATAAACGCTGCCTGTGGGCCACTAGGCCCAGGCAGCTGTGAAACCTCTCTGTAAAACAAATTAAAATGTAGGACAATAATTACTGCATTGAAATAAAGTTCAAGTAAAATGTTGCTCAAGCACAAATAACAATGCACACATAAAAAGAAAGATTGGGAGGTTGGACAGGAGTCTCTCTCTCTCTCACACACACACAGGTATTTCCAGTTACTTTACATTCAGTATAAAATCACAGACACACATATACATAGGCTACGTCTGATTACAAAGTCTCATCTGTACAGGACGGTAAAATAATCACACATATAAATAAATCTATGACAAAGTCTCATCTGTATAGAACAGTATGATAAAATAATCACAGGCACACATATAAATAAATCTATGACAGCCTACAGAACAGTATGATACAATAATCGATGGCAAAAACATGTCTATAGCCACTGTAAATGTCTCCGTTGTGGGACGAATAAATGATTAATTTAATCATCTACACATGTAATCTCACTTTTACACACCAAAATAACGTTAACACAGAGTAAACGTTTGCTAATGGAGAGTCTATTTTGTCCCAAGAAAAAGTTCATGACTATCAATAAAAGATATATCAATAAACCTATTGTTACTTTTCGCGGTATTCCCCACACATTGCCAGTACACTATTACTGTAATATTTACACTTACCCATGTCCAAATGGATCTTTGTTGTTGTCTTTGTATTCTTCTTCGAAGACTTCAGGTTCTGAGGCTCTATCTTCACTGCTGCTAGCGAAAAAAATCTCTAGCGAAGTCGGCGACTGTAAAGTTTTAAGCCATTTTCTGTCTCTCTCTTTCTCCTCAAAGACGTAAACTGATGGGAGACACGTGATTTATGTTTTTTTTTACTTGGTGGGTAGGTCCTTAGTGATTTCTCGATGTCCATTGGTCATTTCAGACCATGATGGCTGCCGGCCGAGATTTCCTTGACAGAGACACAAATCCACCAATCCCACACAGTGTAAAGTCAAGCTGCTTTGAGCGGCCATATTGGCTGCTGTGCCCTGGTTACAGTCTCACAGGAGATACCGCTGGAAAGCTACACTTTCAGCGATTCCGCGGATGTCTGAATCATATTTCTACTCCTTGTAATCGAAAATATATTATTAATTTATGTAAATTATGCGCACTCCACCGACTCCAGAGGGGTTTTAAGTCAAAAACAGCGTTTTCCCCGTACATATTACATGTGTTTCATGCATTTTGAACTATTAAACGCGTGAAAAAACGCATTTCTGCCATATTGTGGCACTGTTGGCTTTCCATATGACCAAAGACATTTTGTTGTGTTTCTTCTTTCTTATGTTGATCGAACTAAAATCATTAACACAATGAGCGGCAAATAAAGATCTTACTTCTAACTCCACCTTTCCCGTCCCTCCATCCATCACACCCAGCATGATGCCCTTCTCCCTGCCCTTCCATTAACTCTGTCTATGTATCTGCTTTGAAAGTGGATGTCATTGTGTCGCGTGTCACTCTTTCCTCCCTCTTCCCCTTCCTCTCTGTCCTCCTTCAAGCTTCCTCCCGTCCCTCCCTCTCCTTGCTCTCTCCCTGCCTGAACGTCACTGTCACGCTGTGTTGTGATGCAGCCACCCATTCGGAAAGAACACACACTGCGCTCTTGGTGGTGACTTACCCACTCAAACATCACATGTTTATTCCTGCCATTTCTTCCCACTCCCCCCCGTGCTGGGTTTTACTCCTCCTCTTCCCTCAGTCTAGTTAGTCAGACGTTGAGGGTTTCGGAGTCTCCTCTCAGGGGGGACATGTGGCCAATTAAATATTTATGGATCACCATCCATTCAAATCTTTGGCAATGGAGAAAGCCCGTGACCGGAAAACTGACATGGCTTGTTTGTGCAGCAGGGGAGGTACGGCGCTTGTCCTCAGCATGTGTTAGTGTGTGTTTCGTAGTGACAGATGATGTTATTGTGATGGGCATATTTTTAGTTAGTGGGCTTTTCCACTAGAATAACACTCATTATCTGATGGACCAGCCAAGGGGGAGTACTGGTTACAGCTAGAAATACAAGTACATGACAAAGCTTAAAAGCAAGGCAAATCAGGCGTGAAATCATACAACCCAGAACAGAATGTGAAGCCTCAGCTGTATGAAGGCAATGAAGCTGAGACACAATAAGTCCTGGCTCTCTAAAACCTTTATGGGACGTTTCAGAAAACCTCAAGGTTTGGAAACATTAGCCGAGGCTGACCTACCCAGAAAACCCAGTCATAGCAGCCCAAAAAACTGCTGCAACATATTTCATGTCCAACTTGCATAGAAAACATGGCTTGTTGACAGCTTACGAATAGATACATGCAAAAACGAACACTTTAAAAGTAAAATGTTATTTGAAGCCACCTGGAATAAGTGATAACAACTGTTATGGCAGGACGATTCTTAACTCCATGTTAGAATATTTCCGAATTAAAACCAAATAATCGTTTCCAACCCCATCATAAACTCCTTGGCAACAAAACCCTTCTGATAGTTATTGTAAAAATGGTGGCTTGGGCTAGGGTTGAGTTATGTATGTTTGTAACCTAACTTTAAATAAGTCTACTTTGAGTTTTGGTTTCACACGGGACACAGAGTACTTCCAAGTCTTCAAAACCTAAAGGTTCCGAAACATTTGCTGAGACTGACCATATAAATGATAACCTTATCAGCCGTTATGGCAAGACGCTTCTAATAATACATTCCTAACCCCCCACAAACTTCTTGGCGACACAATTATTTGGTTGGTTCTCGTAAAAGATTGTGGCGTGAATTAGGGTTGAGTTATGTTAGTTTATAACCTAATCCTTATTTTATAATCCTAAAATAAGTCAACATTGAGTTTTGGTTTCACACAGGACAGAGTTCTTCTAGGTTAAAGTAGAGTTTGTATAACCTATTAATTTTCAACAGGAACTTTACACTTCTTACAAACACTTTGACTTAGTTAACCTGTTGAGCCCTGAGCCTGTTTTCCAGGTCTCAGGCTCGAAAATGACATTCCCAGAACAAATAACCATATCTTCACTTCTAAAAGTGTTAAATTAATAATCTTTTTTCTCAAAGTAATGATACATCTGTGAGTTGGATGTAGAAGAGTCAGAATCAATATACAATCTTTTTATTTTAAAGAAAATTCAGATTGAACATGGTAAAAAAAATTAAATTATAGTATTCGTCCAAAAAAATGGTTTACTTATAGTGAAAACTAACCTTGAATGATGGGATAGAAGACTAAAAGCTTTTAGGAATCCAAACTATAATATATAATAAGTACCCTGTATCAAGATTGATGCAAAAAAAGTGACATTTGACCTTTTTAGAGAGGTTTAGAAGAAAAAAAACACTTCTGGGGTCATTTGGGTGCATTTTCCATATCTCTGGCCCCCCTCGTTGATTTACACCTCTTTTTAACCGTTAGAGCCAATAGTGTTAGCATGGGGGCCTCCGGGTTGAACAGGTTAAAAGCTTTTTATTATACAGTTTCTTTTGGTTGCCTTGTTTGTGCCAATGAGGGCCATGATAAATGTCTGTATTACACCCAATGTAGAGGAGCTGTAAAACACATGGTGAGGTGCAAACAGCAAAACCCAAATAGAAAACAATCCAGGCAATCTTAAAGGGGATCAAGTGTTCTTGGCATCAACTTCACAAGCAAATGCACGATGGAAGATCCGCTGCTCTGAACCTATTTTCAACCTTCGACAATTGATAGATTGGTCACTTCTTTTTATGTATAGGGATGTTGAATATGTTCCTGTAAGTTAACTCGACCACATCAGTCATTCTGTTGCATGCCGGTTCATCAGGAACAGAGAAGAAAAAAGTCTTATCTCTGGAAATAGCCTTATTGACCTATTATTGCAACCGTGATTTAGGAGGTATAAAAGTCCCCAATGTCATTTAACTCCAACTATACTAAACTATTTAACTCTAAACCTTACCAAGTCATGTTTATTGTTTAAACCTAACCAAACTTTGCCTTAGAGGTGTCAATAATTTATTGAGTATGTAATTTATTTCAGAAACACTTTTTGTTATATTCCATGGAATGCTCTTAACATCCCGATAGCAATGAATATATTAAATGCTTTGACAACAAATCCATAAAAACATGTCATCTGTGGAAGCTGTGGCGCTGTAAAACACGACCAATCAACTGAGCCGGCCCGGCTAAAATAACTGGATGGCCTACCTGCCTGTCAGCCTTCCATCTGTGCACAAACTTATCTCGTGCCCTCATTGGTCATGTGCGCGTTCGTGTGTGTTGGAGGAGGGGCTCTGTAAGGAAGTCTGAAGGAAGTGGCAGATTTTTTCCGGCTGTGTATTTTCTAATTCTAGCGCACTCGAGCTGGTTTCTCGAAAATTACCTACCCCACCTTTAAAGAGAACACAGAGAGCAAGGACCTCCTCCAAGGACGTTCATATCAGTGAAAAAAAAATTGTGAATCCGCCCTATTCACTTCTAGTGTTGGCCTTTGACCCTTTGGTCACCACAGAGTACAGGGACCCTTACTTGTATCAATGACAAGCAGTGACTTAGCAGTCGTCACAGCCTCATGGGACAGAAAACCCGTCTTGACTTTGCAATGATGCTTGAGTAACTCTCCTAGCTCAGTTTGCTCTTATCAGCAGGTTGCAGGCATACTGTGTTATGATCAGAGACCCTCTGTGAAGACCGTTCAACAGATGTAGACCCCCATGATGCACAGTGGCAGGGCGAAAGCCTTTCATTGTGGAGTTTGCAACAGGTGGCATAGTGATACTCATGAATACCCATCTGATGGTACCACGATGGCGACGTATTCTGATCACGTTTGAAATGTTGTAAAGCCTCACATGCTGTATGTATCGCTACACCTCCTGTACTTCATAGGAACAGCCGTATGTGTGGTGTATCAGTTCCCTCACTCTGCTGATCCATCCAGATTGAACATCCAAACCGGCGCTGAGGCCAGTGCGTTTGAATGGCACCAACAGAAAGCTCTACACTCAAACAGATGGCTGGCATTTATTTGTAACTGCTCAATACTCCTTCAGGACTACATTAGCCAGAACCATCAAAGGTAGGGGGATGGTGGTGGGGGATGCAACTACTCTGCTGCTGCTGTTGCCATCCACACTAACTAATGCTCCCTTTTTATTTTTTTACCCAAAAGCTTCCCCGGCATCCTGATGTCAGCTTTCCTGAATACCACACATCAATGCTTTCGAACTCGTCCCGTGGAGGCCTGGGAGTCCTCTGGTTTTCCTTCCAGCCAAGCACTCTAGCAGCTGGTTCCACTGATTAACATATCCTCGACAAAAGCAGAGGGAGTTAAATAGGGAATTGAGCTGCTACAGCATGAGCGGAGTCAAAATCAGCAGAGTCCTTGACGGCTCATGACTGACATCTGCATTTATAAATGGAGCCAGCTCACAATGGGCACTTCAGAGGAAGGACATATTTCTTGTTGTTGTAACTACGCAACAGAGTGACTGTTTGTGCTGGGGAATAATTCATATTGAGAGTTACAAAGGCATGACAACTAATATTTACTGGTTTCTGATGCAGAATCCCAACCGGCCGATATACCTCCATCACATGAGAAGGCTTTGTACTGTGGCCCACATCTCTAAAGAATGCCACTGATTTATTTCCATTTTAAAATATTTAATTAAAGACAGAGGTGAAAGAAGTACTCAGATTTTATAATTAAGAGAAACAACAATTACTAAATTGTAATAATACTTTAAATACAAGTTAAAGTTCTGCATTCAAGTTATTACTTTAGTAAAAGGAAAATCGTATTAACTTCAAACAATGTGATATTTTAGTTTGGGCTTCTTTACATTCAATAGTGCTTTCTTTTTCTGTAATTATAATGCTTGTCCTTACATTCTCTCAACTTGTTTTTTTAATTCTGTTACGGTGAAGTACAATAACATTAGCTGTTGTAAAGTCAGTGAGGCAGCGGTAGAGGACAGCTCCTTTACTCCCAAGGAGACAAGTATAGAATTGGAAATGCTAATTCTGGTATTGAGATTCAGACTGCACAAAACGTTCTGCTGGACCTGGACATTTACATCAGTAGAAACAGGTATTTACCATATCCTTTAGAGGTCTGAGGAAGCGTTCAAACAGGGGCGAAAACTACTTCCTTTTTTTTCAACTTCTACTGCTTTAAAAAAGTTTCATTTAGCGTCAAAACTCATTATTGTCTAAACCTTCAGAATCACTGCAATGTCAAAATTATTCACAAGTACTGCAAATGTAGAACTAGTACGGTGGCCCACAGGTGCAAACACGTTACAACTGCCCAGAACATTTCCATTTGGAGAAACACACTACAGTTTCAAAATACAAATGTGCCAAAACACATGCAAAGCATTTAGAAAACACATTCAGTAACTTGACTTATTTTTGAAAACTCTGCAAACACAAAACGCTGCAAATTCAAAATTGATTCAAGAGTCGGCTAGCTAGCTAACGTAGCTTACCAAGTCATTTCAAATATACTGACAAAACACTTAAAATTATGAAACAGACTAGCTCTGCGAGAGTGACAGTAGGCCAACTTTATAATCCCGGAACATCAACATGCACTCCGGCCCCAGCTGTGTGCGTCACTTTTTAGCCTCTTGCAGCGTTTTTTTAGTTTGCAGTGTTCTGTTAATGCAGCACTTTAAGTCAATGATGAGCATGTTTGACACTGCCAGGGCATTAACGTTAATCTAGCTTGTTATAGCAAACAAGTAAAAATTTGGTCTACCTACGCTGTAAAATGTATTATCTCTTCGATTTACATACGGCATCTATTGCACGTCTGTCCGTCCTGGGAGAGGGATCCCTCCTCTGTTGCTCTCTCTGAGGTTTCTCCCATGTTCCCCTTTAAACTGTGGGTTTTCTCCGGAAGTTTTTCCTTGTACGATGTGAGGGTCTAAGGACAGAGGGTGTCATATTGTCATACTGATATTCTGCACAAACTGTGCTGTTGTATTTACTGTATAGTGTCCTTACTGTAAGGTAATTATTATATGTATGTGTATGTTTGGTTCGACCAAAAATCATTTTAAAAATGTGCTATATAAATAAAACTTGATTTGATTTGAAGTAACCCTCAGAGTCCAGTGGTAAGAAAATACAACTTTGCACTGGTTAGAAATAATCTGGTTGTCTCTCAACCGTCATGAAGAGATTTAAAATGTTCATGTAAGAGTCTAGTACATTTATCCATGTTGCTTTTCCCGCTAGTTATTTTTCTGTTTCCGTTCATGTGAGCGCTGCAGCAGTCTTAGGACTGCCCCAAATGCTCTCATTGGTTGAGACACGTGATGACGCCCATCCTAAGCCAATACTGATCAACATCCAGCCCCTTCTGTGACCCATGGTTTGTCTGTATGTCTACTCAGAGCCAGTGAGCAACAGACTTTCAAAATAATAATATAAAAAACCTTAATTAATTAATGCGTTAACTTGCCCAGCCCTAGTTTTTATATTTGCATCGTTTCAGATACAGATTCAAGGGTTAATGTATGGATTTCAACCTGTGTTGCTAGAGTTGTGATCTAAATGCACATCGAGGACCGAGCGTCGAGCGTCGAGGAGGCTCTCTGGAGGAGCTCTAACCGAGGAGACACTGATGGGTCCTCCACGGCTCCCCCTCGGATGCATTTTCGGGAGCGGTGGAGGCTTGACGCACGGCCGGACTTATCTCAGTCAATGACAGCTCTGCATGCATCCCCTGGATATTATTTTAGAAACTGTTTCCAGTGAGAACAGCTGTGAGGTCCGTGCAGAAAGCAGAGCAGTGTGTAAAATATATATCACTCAGTATAACAGGCCTACATTANTCCTCTGGCTGCAGCCTTGACCGGTACTTGCTTTTGATCAAAGTAAGTATTATTCAAATTAAAATAAAGGGCGGTGCCGGCCGTCAGCGAATCGAGCCGGCCGTCAACGGCCCGCTGACGTCCGGCCGTTCTGTGATTCCTGCCAGGACCGGTCCATGAAAATCCTAGCTTCAAATAATCGTGCTCATACTTCCTACGTTTTCTGCCAGACGCTGTCTCCTCTCTCACTTTAGGTAACTTCACAAAAAATCGATCCATGTTGCCGCTCGCATAAAGTTAGTTGAAGTTAACTATATAGATTTCACTGTTTCTCGTTATTTTTTTGTCACACTGCGCCTCCCCTGAAGCTCTCTGGCGCCCCCCCAGGGAGGCGCGCCTCACACTTTGAAAACTGCTGGTCTAATGAATAAAAACTGATGTTTGTTGTCCACAGCAAACAGTCAACAAGTCTTCTTTGTGTGGATTGATATGACTGCACATAGTCCCTTAGCTCATCCTTAGCTCTTGTTATGCTTAGCAGTGGTTCATTAGAGAGTATTAACAACCTCTGAAATGTCCAAATTGATGAAAATCAAGTATTTGAACAAGCAGTGTAATACATTCGAAGAATATTGAAAAAGTATTTTCAGGGTTTTCTGATTGAGTAACAGACGGAAAACAAATCTGTTTTTAACAGCTGACAAAAATGGATCTGACCTTTTCCCGCAGATTGATATGACTGCAGATTGTCTTAAGTTCAGAGTGTCCTTAGCAACAGTCAGTTATCCTTAGCAGCCATCTTCCATTGAGAAAAAGAGGAGAAGACCTCTGAATTACCATGAAAATATTGTGAAATATGGTCCGAATAATATCACTATATATCAACTGCCAATTGTTAGTATTGAATCTGTTGGATTTTGCTGGTTTCTGGTTGGGTTAAAGGGTCATTGCAACTCAAAACTTCTATAGAAGAACTAAAGTGAGAGTTATGTCAAATAAGTCCTAGTTATTAGATGAAGTCAATACATGTTTGTATCGCCAGAGGCTCGTACAGCCGAGTCTGTCTATGTCTGGGAATCTCTTGTGGTAAACAGCACACATACTAACCTCAAAGGATATGTTGCTACTTCAAAATGTATTCAATATTTTCAAAAGATAGATTACTCTCTCTCCATATGCACATTTGAAGATGACTCATAACTCCGGCATAATGTGTTTTCCTTACATGCCAGCAATCATTTTGTCAGAAGAGGCATCTTTATTTATTTTGCTTTTCTTTTTTCAGATGGAGGCTTTCACTGAGAAAAGCTCCTCTTCAAACCCCATCTGAATGAGAAAAGATTCAGAGAGATGGATTCTCCCTGTATCCTGAAACCAGATTTAAGTGTATTTGCTTTTACTCCTACTTATATTTTGTAAGGTTAATGTTTTGTTTTAACAGAATATTTTCCAAAATGAAAATAAATATGACTCAGCAAGGATCCAGCTGTAATGAATGCAGGGTCAGAGGCACTATAGATATACTAAATCATAGAAATAGGAACACAAATAACCTCAAAAGAGAAATATTGCTTTTACCAGTAGATAAGAGGATGTGTGATTGAGCAGCAGAGGGTAACACAAGGTGTTTTATGAGATACGTTTTAAGGCTTTGAGGATGGGAGTGACTCATTGTTTCTCTGACTTCAGGGAAAAGTGAACACCAGTGACCAAACAATGATATACTGACAAAGATGCTCTTAAAGCTGTGCAAGATGAAATTGAACACAACATATGATTGAATCACATGTTAATAGTGTGTTGGACAGTTCAGTGAAATGTATGGGAGCACATTGAGGCCAACATGACAAGCACGGTCCATGGTGTCCTAGAGAAAATAGTTTTGTTTTCATGAGATCATTGTCGTGTTTTAGCAATATTGTTCTCATGTCTTGATAAAATATTTGATTATGTTCTGAATGTTTAGCCTAGAGAACTAATAAAATGTGAGTGGGGTGAATTAGGATTTTTTTCTGTCATTGTGGGAACAATATGCACCTGGGCCACATAGGTTGTGTTATTGGATATTTCCTTTCATTTTGAGCGGTATTCAATTATTGCTGATTCATATTTGAGTCTGGACCAGAGGCAGAAAGTATATGCTTTTACTTTAATCTTAAAAGGTCCCATGTCATGCTTTTCCGGTTATTATCCGTCACCTTGTGTTTTATGAAGGTTTTTCTGCATGTAAACGGTCTGCAAATTCACAAACCCTCACACCGTGTAGCGCGTGAAGAGTTAAAAAAGCTCTTTATTTTTATCATACTGCCTGTGCTGCAGTACCTCTTTTCACCCTCTGTCTGAAACCAGAGCCCAGTGCTCTGATTGGTTAGCTGGTCCACTCTGTTGTCATGGGTTGTAATTGATCAACAGCTTAGAGATGTCCTGCCCCTAAGCCTGTCACGTACATTGTGTTTGAACACTAGCAAACAGAAATGTGACTATTACATAGAGATGTCACTACGTAAGGGAAGAAAACTAAATTCTAATGGAGACGTTTCAGGCAATGGGGGAGTGTGTGGAAACTCTGCGGAAAAAAATCCACTAAAAGAAAGGGAAAACTTAACTTAAAGCCGAAAACAAACGTAATTCCTATGAGATCGAGTTAAAAACTTAAAATGAAAGTTCTTTAAAAACTTATGAAAAGACCATGCAATTCAATTCTGAAGATCGCTGTCACAGCTTCTGAACATACTACCAAAGATATGAGAAGCAAGAAGAATCTACAGAAATCTTTACTGGCAGAAATAAAAAGAAAAAAGAGGAACCAGTACTGCCGACATGCTATAACTGACAGGTGATCGCTGGGAATTGCATTGAAGAAGCAACACAGCAGGGAGTGTTTAGCTTCAGAGACGTTGCTGAAAAACAACATCAAATGAATATCTTGCTGCTTTATAAACCATCTCCTGTCAGTGATTGTTTGGTGAGCAGCTCTGGATATGTCTGCGAAGACTCAGGCAAGAGAACTCCGGCTCCCCGCCTCTGGAGGGACTTGATCATGTTGGCAAATTAAAACTGTATGAGATGATGACTACCATAATGAATTCAGGGAATAGGTTTTATAGAGAGCATTATTCCTCCGAGAACCTTCATCAAGACACATTTCTGTACTTTTATTGTACTTTGTGAACAAAGTGTCTCTGATTCCGAGTGTAATTACTCAATCAGTTCAACAGCCGCAATTACACATGTGTCGCGCTGCTTTGTGAATACAAAAAGATCTCTCCTAACGAATCTATGAAGTCATCATGAAAAGACTTCTTTAAATATACATGTCTATGTTGCTTCTTAATGACAAAATACAAACGTGATTTAAAAGATTATTAATAGTTTAAATTGATGTTTTGTAGTGACTTGTACATAAAACGTAGTTAAAAGGAAAGGTTATATTCAGGTTCATAATTGTATTTTGGGTTTCTAGGGTAACATATTTACATGCTTTAATGTTCTCATACTGTCCGTCTGAATATAGTGGTATTCACACCCGGTCTGAAACGCTGTGTTTTAGCACCTGTCTTCTCTTATTTGACCTAGTTAACATTACATTGACATATGGTTACATCATTTTTTTTCTCAAGCTGATGTAGGAGATCCTCACTGGTGGTGGTGGGGGGTATATTCTAATGAATCTGCATGTGACATAGAAAGGGGAGCACAATCTGCATGGCTTGTTGAATCCCATGTTTTCTCACCTAGGCATTCAAAACGAAATAAAGTCAAACAAATGGGTTGTATTATTTTACAGTTTCTAGGTAGCACCCCAGAAAATCAAACGTGTGTGAACAAGTGCATACCTTTTTTCGTAATAAGTTCCGTTTAAACTGCACTGGTACAGTCGTTGTTGTCTGACTGCCTAGATGAATCCCCCTTTAGAGGTGGAAGTAGTTAAAGTGTAGGTCTGAATAGTAAATATATTAGGATAATGTAAAATAGGTATGCACACACAGCCGATTTCCTGCTCCCGGGATGAGAAGGCACTTATTTTCTTGACCCAGTGGGAGAAAAAAAAAATTGAACAAATTGAGAAAAGTAGGAAAGCCAATACACGCAGTAACCACCAGGAAGATACTTGATGAAATGTCAAAAGGAAGCGATTATGTTTAATGTAGATCATATTTTTTCCCTTTATTCCATCATTTCCCTTTGTTGTTTTCTTTTTGTCTCTTCTTCTCTCTAGGGCTGGTCAGAATACAGAAGGGAGCAGCAGGGAATGAAGGAGCCGGCGGAGGGAGGATGTGTAACCATGAGACGTCATGGCTGCAGATTGGCTTGCATTTATTGATTGAAATTGTATTAAATGTTCTTTTGGCACTGGCTTTATTCTTGCTGGCGAGAAAGAGTGAGAGAAAGAGAGATATGGCCGAGGGCTTGGTACTTTTAGAGCGATCAAATTCTCTTCATCGTGGTCCTTTTGTACGTAGCACCAGTTTCGTTTAATATTCAGCACTGCTGTGTGTTTGTTTGATTTCTATAGTATACGGCTTGTCACAATTTCTGCTGTCATATGTCACTGTTATGACAGGTTTCCACATGTAGTGGTTACAATCCTGTTATCAATGCATTTCAAGTAGGTTATGGCAAACTGCGGTGAAAATGACGCTGACAACACCCTGTCAGCTGTTGACAAATAATCAAAATAAAGAAATAAATAGATTTCTACATTTGTTTTACCCATGAAGTGCCTCCATTGGACTCATTTGTTTACTTTCGTAACATAGTGACATTATGTAACCCTCGCTGTTCTATTGGCTAGAGCTCCATCACATTGTACGTGTCTGATTTCAGACAGAGGGTGAACCGAGGTGCTGCAGCACAGGCAGTATGAGAAAAATAAAGAGCTTTTTGAACAGTAAAGCATGGAGACATGTCACAGTAGAGACACTAAATACTAATATGAACCTGGAAATTAGCACAATAGGGCCCCTTTAAATTAGATAATATTATTCGATCAGTTGTAGTTTCAATTAACCAACAGCACAGGGTCACAGGGTGTCGCTGGTAAAAAAAAACAATACAGAAGAAACAGACATGAATCCATCTTATTTAGTAATTTTCCCTGTCCCTACTAAAACATTAAAATCACATATTTTCCAAATCCTGCCTCCTGAGAAGAACCTGAGTCTCCTTCTTGAGGCCGGAGAATAAATCACACTTAGCCTCCACATCCTGCTAATTCAATCTACTGCCCTTTATACCGCTCTAGTTCTGTACATATTCTCTCTGCTGGTATTACGTTTGTTTAGCTGGAAGCCACATTTTATGGAGGCTCTTACCAAAAGTGGTTTATAATGACATCTAGCTCGCATGGCATCACCTCAAGCAATGACATTTTAAATGAAGAGACCCCGCAAAACCCATTGTCTAATGTCTGAGGCTTACATTTATGTTTATTTTACGGTCTTTTTCTGAGTAGTGCCCTGTGGTTTTATTCAATTTTTAAGGGGATTTTATTTACCTTTTAAGCTAAATTCAAAAGTAAAATAACTGCCATCCATAACCTTGTTTAGTGTTCCAGGAATTGTGTCTGTATTTTCTGACCAATGTCATTTACTCGACTGCAAATGACATAGGTCACTTCATTAAACACTATCTTCCATTGCTGGGAAGTTAAAAAGGAGCATGTGGTTTGAAAGGAAAGTAAACTGTGGCATCTTTGGTGATGATCAATACTTCCTGTAGATAAGTTAAGATCAGTCTACAGAGGCTTAAAAACTCTAAGATAAAGTGCCTTAAAAAAGAGGAGCGATAAGAAGTTGTCTTCATTTGGCCACAGGCAGAATATTAAAATACTAAATAGAATTCAAAAGTCCTGGAAAAATAACACTCTCCTGATCTTTAACTGCATCGGGAAGATCAACTTTGACGGATATAAGCCATGTTTAAAGATCTGAGCCAACGAGGAAAAGTGGAGATGAGCGATCAGTCTCCCGCAGTGACAGTAATATTTTTGAGAGTTTAAGTGTGTATTTGTAGCTTTCCCCCCTCTGTTCCTCTGCATGTGTGTGAGTCTATCTGTTCACAGGGTCACGGTGCATAAAATCTCTGGAGGAGAGATGAACAGATACAAACATGATACACACTGTACGTGTGCATGAAAGGATGCTACTTGCAGCTGCATAATGTTATAACTTAGGCTCTGAGAAGTGAAGACACATCTGCAAATACACAACTCACAGATAAAATCCACAAAAAAAACCACTCTGCTGTCTTAATTTTAAGTTAAGTAGCTTTACATTATCAAGTTTTAGTCATGTTCACAATGCATGATGGGAAAAAGAAAGATCTTTTAATGTGCCAGCTCGCTATTTCTCAGTCGGACACAACCCCACTTTGAACGCTGGACTTGCACCCTTCCACCGCGCTGTTTCCGCTTCCAAAGGAGGGAGAGGAGGGTGACGCTGGTATGAGGGGCCGTATAGGCCAAAACTCAAACTAACCTCGCACACACACTACTGAAAACATCTGGCCTTGCACACACACTACTGAAATACTCTCACATTCACTACTGAACACCTCACACACACACAACTGGAAATTAAGCCTCACACATACTACTGAAAATGAACCTTACACACACACAACTATGTATATATTAATAATTTAAGATGTAAATTAAGTTACAGTATTTGTTCTATTTTTATTGTGTCAGTTAGTGGCATAAATGCATTTGATAAACATAATGGAGACAAACTGTAGGGCCTCATATACAGTATAGCCCCCCCTCCCCACATATCAAATCCCAATTTACCCCTGCTTGTAAGCACTAAAAATGAGACGTCTATCTTTGGAAACTATTTTCAGAAACTGTATTTTTCTTCTCCATTTTAAAAAGAAAAATTTAAGTGTTTGCCAGGCAGAATTATACCACTCTCGCAGGCTGAATAAGTGGCCATTTAAAGGTGAAGGGAGCCTTTTGTGTAATTTCCCCCCCATTCTAAAATACATTTAACAATAAAACAGGACCTAAGCACTGAAATTACCTGACTCACCATTTATCGACAAGACTTTCAACGCTTTGAGTTTTTGGGGAAGCTATTTAGTTTTTCAGCCTGTTGTAAACTCAGTAGTTTGGGAAATAATCCAACATGTTCTAACCTGAACAATATGAATACACCCTTTAAACATTGTATTATGTCTTTTATTGAGTTTAAAAGATTAAGGATTCTTTGCCAGACCTATAATTGGAGCTTTTTTTTTGTTCTGCTGTTTTTATTCTCAAAAGAAGCGATGAAGATGGAAGCTGGGATGCTGTCCAAAGCAGCAGGGCTTTGCACATAAAAAAACATCTGTCTTTAGAAGTGTTTTAATCTTGTACTCATAAAGGCTGATTTTGATTGGAAGAAGAGGGAAGAGTAACTCTGCCTTTTGGGGGAGATAACCTAATTAGTTTCCACACAGCTTCACTTTATTAATGAATTAATCATTTAAAAATTGGCTGAAATTACTCACAGGCAATCTGAACTAAGCAATTCATCCTTTTTGTTTTTCCCAAATGCTTTGAGAAGGGATACTTTAGCATTCAATCAATTATCCACTTATTAAAAAAAAAAAAAGATAAAATAACGGAAAAATGAGTTTGACGGACGCAGGGATGAATCTTCCTCAAAAAATCTTACATTGAGAATATAATGTTTTTTTTGTGATTTTCATTACAGCTGATTTTGAAAAGGATATTTAGGTGAAGTGAAATAGTAAACAGGTCAATGGTGAGGCTCAGCACCTCGAAATCTGAGGCCATGGTTCTTAGCAGGAAACTGAAGGACTGTCCACTCCGAGTAGAGAATGAGGCCTTACCCCAAGTGAAGGAGTTCAAGTATCTCGGGGTCTTGTTCTTGAGTGAGGGAACAATGGCGTGTGAGATGGGTCGGAGAATCAGAGCTGCGGGAGCGGTATTGTATTCGCTATGCAGCAACGACCGGTCCATCTTTATTCCTCACCAATGGTCATGAAGTGTGTGTGAAGACCGGAAAAACCAGAGTGTGAATATAAGCAGCTGAAATGGGTTTTCTCCGGAGGGTGGCTGGCATCTCCCATAGGGATAGGGTGAGAAATTTCAGTCTTCCGGGAGGGACTCGAAATTAAACTGCTGCCCCTTCGCGTTGAAAGAAGCAGGTTGAGGTGTTTCCACCTGGCTGCCATCCTAGGGAGGTGTTCCAGGCACCTCTAGCTGGGAGGAGACCGAGGGGCAGACCCAGGACCAGCTGGAGGGATTATTTCTCAATGCTGGCCAAGAAGCGCCTAGGTATCCCCCAGTCAGAGCTGGTTGATGACGCCAGGGAAAGGGAAGTCTCAAAATATTGTGTTGTGTGCTAAAACTTGATATTTTTCTCTCATATTGGGCGTCATGGACTTTTTATAAACAAACACTGGTGACATTCGTTTTGAGCCTTAGCTGTATGAAAACAAATCTATAACAAAAACTATTTCTTTTCAGGTTTGGGTGTTGATCTTTGGACAGAGTTCCACATAACTGAGGCATCGTGCTGTATCGGGTTGATATCTGCTCTGCTTTTAAATTTGATAAGCAGGTCAGCACCATAGTCAAGACCTGCTATTTTAAAATACGACTATTGGCCAAGACCAAGTCGTTTTTATCTTTTGGAACATAGAAAGGGTTATTAATGCTTTGTTACCTCAAGACTGGATTACTGCAACCCAGTATGGGTATGGACCAGGCCTCAATTAGACGCCTGCAGCTAGTGCAGAACGCAGCTGCACGTCTTCTCACTGGCCACAAAAAGCGTCACCACATCGCCCCAATTCTGGCCTCATTACACTGGCTTCCAATTCGGTTCAGAATTGATTTTAAACTCCTTTTATTTGTTTTCAAAGCCCAAAATGGACTGGCTCCGGCCTATGTAGCCGAACTCCTCCAGCGCTACACCCCAGCCAGAGCCTTAAGGTCGGCTGATCAGCTGCTGCTGGTAGTGCCCAAGACCAGGCTCAAAACCCGAGGGCACCAAGTTTTCGCAGCAGCGGGCCCTAGGTTCTGGAACACTCTGCCCCTCCACGTGAGGACGGCCCAGACCCTAGGGTTTTCAACACTTAAAACTCACTTCTTCTCTCTTGCCTTCTAGCCTCTTATCAAGCTCCACTTTTGTGGAATCAGCTTCCAGTTTGTGGTCGGGCGGCCAAAAGCCTATCCGTTTTAAGAGGACGCTTACGACCTTCCTTTTTGATAAAGCTTATAGCTGATAAAATAATCTAATAAGAGTGCATTGACGTAGACATGCTGTGCCTCTTCACCTACATTTTGGTTCTTGCTCTTTCACTTAAATCCTAAAAACTTGGATCTTATATTTAAAACTATGGTTATTGCTACTACTCATTCTTCTAAATCTTTTCTCTCTCTACTTCTCATACTCTCTACTCCTATAATCTACTCTTTCTATCCTCTCTTTATCCAAAAACCTTTTCCCTCTCTGACCTTTCAAGGTTTTATTAGAGGGAAACAGGTTTGCAGAGTGGCTTATTCAGGCCGGGGAGTGTTATGACCGTAGACACAGCGTACCTCCTTACCTCTCATCAATTCCAACTAAGGCTCCAGTAGGGATCTTGCTCCCTGCGTGTGCCTCTCCACCTCTGTTTCTTACTCTCTTACTTGCTACCCTTTTCCCTGAACCTAGTTCTTCCTTCTATCTGTCTTTGTCTGTGTACTCTCATGTTCCGATTAACCCAGCCTCCCCCAAATGTTCTTGTTTTGTGTCTATGTCTACACCGCGATGCGGAGTCGAGGCTGATCCTGTTTGCTGTGGTCCTGTGTCCTGGATCCTCTATCCTGAGTTCTGGATCTGAGTCCTGGACTTCGAGTCATGGCTGAACCTATCACTGTGGTCCTGCTTGACTCTCATCACACTGCCCCCCTGATGGCTCCCACAGGATTGTTGACCTCCTCGTGGATTCATCTTCTTATTATAGACACATGCATTTCCAAACATTTGGTCTACCTAAGCTGTAAAATGTATTATCTCTTCAATTTACACACGGCATCTATTGCACGTCTGTCCGTCCTGGGAGAGGGATCCCTCCTCTGTTGCTCTCCCTGAGTTTTTCTCCCATTTTCCCCTTTAAACTGTGGGGTTTTCTCCGGAAGTTTTTCCTTGTACGATGTGAGGGTCTAAGAACAGAGGGTGTAGTTTTTCTCATACTGACATTCTGTACAAACTGTGCTGTTGTATTTGCTGTAAAGTGTGTTTACTGTAGGGTATTTTTATTATATGTACAGCACTTTGGCTCGACCAAAAATCGTTTAAAAATGTGATCTAAATAAAACTTGATTTAATTTGATTTGAACTGATATATTTCCTTTACAGAAATCCAGTGTTATCAAGGCCACTTACAAAAAAAGGACCTTAAAAGCTCATGTAGAATATTTGGTATTCAGTCGTGTTCAAGGATCTTTTCAGCAGGTTAAGCCTGTGGTAGTAAGAATGTGGCGGTGTGGTGCTCGTGTAAAATGATCAGTTTGCTGACAACGCCACCTGGGGGAGTTTCGCCCCCAGGAAATTACTAAAAACTAAAGTTTATCCAATTTAATAAAAGTCAATCAGGTTCGTTTGAACACCACAGGCAGAGACAGTGTAAAGGATATTACAACAATAGTTATTTTATTTATACATAGTTACATTTCTAATAATAAACAACCGAATGTCCGGAGCAGATTTGTCACCTCCACTTAAATAGCAGGTGCGCTGGCATGGTGCCAAGCAGCGTCACAGAGGGAGGAGACATCCGGTCACACTTACATTGGGTTTTTATTTTTGAAACATTGCACATTACAATATTAACAGTGTATAGCTTCCAAAAGATTGTTTAAAGTGTTCGATTAAGTCTACACCTGCTCAAACATCATATCTGGCACAGTAGTTTCTGGATAGTGTGTTTAAAAGGTTACAGAATCCCCGCTTCACATGGGAGCCTGTTGATAGCTTTAGCCAAATCTGGCTTTGTGGGGAAATATGCCTGGACCATCATCAGCTGGAGATACCGCCTATAGAACCAAAAATAGGTCATGGGCTGGTGGATCCCCATAATCAAAGAGCGAAGGGTGAGTTTTCATGTGTCCCCAGTGAGGCTCTTCACTCGGATTCGGTCCCGCAGGCAAAAAACGCAGCCTCAAGTGTGAGCCCAGAGTGAGTTTAGTGTCATCTGCATAGCTGCTTATCAGCTGTTAATAAAAATGTTGACCATATTGAGTTCCTCTCTGGTTCAGGGACACACTACAGTAACAAATTATAAGCCGTAGTAAGCCTCGCTAAACCCGTTTGAAAGTTGCTGCCGCTCTGCCGTATGCCCAGAGCATCGGGTGACGTGTTAGTGTGTGTGTGCCATAATTCCCAGAGGAGGTTTTTGGACTGCAGATAGGCCACAGACAATGTTCCCATTTGAGATGGAGAGAGACAGGGAGGGAAGGGAAACAGACAGAACGGCGGAGAGGAAGTGAGTATTTTTGGGTCATGTGGGTTGCCCTATTTAGCGTTTTTTGCAGACATCTCGGGCACAGTACACACATAAATACACACTCCCAGTCGCACACCAACAATCCAATTTGCTGAGTGACATAAAAAAAGGTCTGTTTGCCTGAGCAGCTTTGCAATAATACTCGTCATCTATAATTCATGCTGTTTTGATTTTTGCTGTTTCGCTCGATTATTCTGCAGAAACACATGGAAGGTTTCTAATGTCTCTAATTCCCCTCCTCGACTCCTATCCTCGTGTCTTAGTGCCGCCCACAGGAGATGCGAGCGGAGGAGTCGAGGAGGAGAACCGAGGAGAGAGGAGGGGAGCCGAGGAGAGAGGAGGGGGGGCAGCAGGCGGTTAGAGAAATGAGAACTCCTCTCCTCTGAGCGGTCATTTTAAAGAGACCATTAATGATGACAGGAGGCACAGCAGCACTCTGTCTGATGGACAGATGTGTTCATGACAACTTATATTTACTTTTAATTCATTGAGAGTGCGGTAAATGAGACAATAACAGGCTACAGATGCGGACACACACACACACACACACACACACACACACACACATTCATATAGGCTATATATTGATATAAATATATCAAACAAAACAAGTATGAGAGCACTCTCATAATAACGTAACACAATCAGAGACTGGAATACCCATGAATTACGGGCGCAAAAGTTTGTATTAACAAGTATTACAGTAAGCATAGGACACCAAACCACTGAGACCTGNTCGCGAGTTCTGATCGCTCAGTGATGATACTATACCTAAATAATCTGTTGTATTACTTATCGTAACTGCACATACAAGATATCCGATTAAAGCTGAGACTCAACAGATTATTTAGGTATAGTATCATCACTGAGCGATCAGAACTCGCGACAGGGGAAGCAAACACTGACATCAAAACACGTAGCATTACGGAGCAAAAACGGGACATCGTCTCACCTTAGCTGTTATTCTGATCAAAATTTGCGTTCAATGGCATTAAAACGAGGGTTAATCCATAGGTTAATTGAATGTGTCTGCCACTTTGAACAAATTATTTATAATCCATAATTCCATTTTATGTAAAAATCGGAGAGTAAAAGTTAGCTGCTAATGGTAGCCACCAGAGTTATTGCAGCTTCCGGTTTCGGCTATTCGTCACTCTCACTCCTGATTTGGTAAGGTGTGTGTGTATGTGGGAATTCCCCTCGATTCCATTGGCTCTAGCGGTTAANAGGCGGATGATGCGGGGATGCAATGTAGACAGGAATAAACGCAGATCATTACATGTTACTTACATTACATGTTACTTGTTAGACGTCTTTTATCCGAATCGACATACCGAATCGACATACTCAATACTGTGGGCAATCCCCACAGGAGCAATTTGGGGTGAAGTGTCTTGCCCAGGGACTCAACGACATGCTGACTGCAGTGGGACTCGAACTTGCTACCCCCTTATTCGAAGTCCAGCACTCTTTCCACTGAGCCACAGCCGCCCCATCCTCTGGCTGCAGCCTTGACCGGTTCTTGCTTTTGATCAAAGTAAGTGTTATTAAAATTAAAATAAAGGGTGGTGCCGGCCGTCAGCGAACTAAGCTGGGCCGTCAACGGCCTGCTGACGACCGGCCGTTCTGTGATTCTCCAGAACACACAGATGGCCAGTCCATGAAAATCCTAGCTTCAAATAATCATGGTCATACTTCCTCCGTTTTCTGCCAGACGCTGTCTCCTCTCTCACTTTAGGTAACTTCACAAAAAATCGATCCACGTTGCCGCTCGCATAAAGTTAGCTGAAGTTAACTTGCTAGATTTCACTGTTTCTCGTTATTNTCAGAATCAATATAGATATTTTTATTTTAAAGTAAATTCAGATTGAACACTAAGTAATTTTATTTTTTTGGACGGATACTATAATTTACATGTTTTTACTGTGTTCAATCTGAATTTACTTTAAAATAAAAATATCTATATTGATTCTGACACTTCTACATCCAACTCACAGATTTATCATTACTTTGAGAAAAATGTTCGAGCCTGAGACCTGAAAAACAGGCTCAAACATTAAGATAGAAAGGTTTAAAAAAGTTGTTGTTTAATGTTTTAAGGAGGTGACGCTACTCAGCCAATCAAATTGGTGCAGTCAGTGAGTCAGCACGATAGATTCAAACACACACACAGAGACGAGACAAGAAGAGATAAAAAGCCGGAGTAATTTCTAAATGGCATGTTCAAAAAAGAGAAAGGTAGACAGAGAAAACAGAGCATTTAATGACATTTACTCTTACTGGACCTCTTTGAAATGCAATTGAATACCCCTGCATTATAGCAACAACAAGAACAATAATAGCAATAATAATTGGGAGGGGGGGCGCGACTGTTCTTTATGTTCTCTAAGGGGAGGCTCACCAACCCCTGCATTAGACAACATCATGGAATACTTTTCAAATATGTATTTCTATATTTGTTGAGTGCACGAGAGCAACTTTGGATTCATAATGGCTAAACTGTCACTAGTAAATAAAATCTCTCCAATTAAGTACAAAAATATACAGTATACATTACAATTAACGATATACATTAAAACAATTATATCAATTAGTATATCAGGTATAAACGGAAAATGAAAACTAGATCTAGGGTGGCTCAGGAGGGACATTTGTACTGCTGACTACCCTTTTTTTTTTTTTTACATACTTAGTATCTACACACACATTAGCTTTATTAGGTTTCTGTTATCTTTTTCCTCAAGCTAACAATTCCAACATGGCAAATCCCTCTATTCAACATATAATGGTGGAGATAGCCTGGCTGTGTATTTATGGATGCATGCAAGTCCTTATTTGAGGGCACTCCAGGTTAAAGGACACTGTGCGGGGAGACGCTCTCCTTATCATCACACAGGTCCCACCTCAAAGCAATCTCTGCTCGTCTCTCTCAAGCCACCTCTTCCTATCTCCCTCCTCATTATGTCTGCTTTCAAACCTCCTTCTCCCCCTCACTTTCAAACACCCAAACTAGAATTTGTTATCTTTTATCCGGGCCCAACACACCTTCCCTCTCCTGTTAACAAGCAAGATTCCTCAGCTAACTCCCGTCTCTTCTTCTCTTAGTTTTCAGGACTCGTTCCCCCTCCGTCTGTTGTGCAGATGAAAGAAGGCTCTGGTCTGCGGGGGTATCAACGTTCCTTTATGATTTTTGATTCAAGAAAGGAATTATAGCAAGGAAATAGTCGGGCAGCTGTTATCTGTGGCAAGATTATATCAGAATAGAAAGAAAAACAAATGGGAAACGTGTCCGACTGTTATGGGTTTTGAGCACTTGGGGAGTATCAGTTGATAAAGCATAAAGCTATATTGCATCGGATTGTTTCTTATCTTCAGGCGACAAGTCCTCTACATACCCACCTTTCTCATACATGCTTTACAAATAAATATGTCAATATTCCCCTTGAACACGCTGTATTTGTTAATATGGCCTCAGTCTGGACATTGCCGGAGCTTCTTCTTTGAAATCCAATTTTGTGATTGCTATGATTTTCTGCTTTCCTTATCTGGAATGTTACGCTAGCTGAGCTTGGACCTGTACTTTTAACAGAGGTTTAATCAGTATTGACACTACAATAGAGAGGAGGAAGCCACTTTTACACATATTGGCTAAATATAAGACTGTGGGCGTATGAAGAGAAATGGATACAACGTTGGAGACAGTGCAACATTCATTCATATGAGAGTCTCAGTGGATCATCCGTAGAGCTTTAAGCCCTGCCTCCAGTCAAATGAATGAAGAGGTAAAATAACTCTGGTTACGGCCTTTATTGCTTCTACAACGTTAGGCCCTAAAGATTTAGGTGATCATACTGGGTAGTTGATATACTTCCAAACTGCTGATTTACGAACTTCTCTTACCCATTGTTAGACAATTAAAATGTCCGCCCAAATGACGTCACAGACTGATACAAAAGTTGCAGTATCGCAGTTTGGCTTCAATGGCTGGTGCATTTCCCGGGGGGCTTGGGTATGGCACGGTCTGACAATCAGCTCAGTCTCATCACTAAAGCATTAACTGGATCACTATACTAACAAAAATGGTGGTTCACACCAAATCTAATTCCAAGCTAAGTATGAAAGACTTCTTTCTGCTATCTGCCTTTTTTTGTTTTCCAATCGTTCATACTGTTAACAAAGACACACTCTTCTTGCCACACTTCCAATAAAAGACATAAATCTTGGGAACTATATAAGAATGCTCTCAGAAACAGCAGCTGTACTTATCTCTCTGATAGACATATTGTGCTCCAAACTTGCTCAGTGATGATACAGCATGTGTGTGACTGCACCTGCAGTATTTTCTTCCTACTCAAACAAATAATTCCTGTTATCATTTGCTTCTTCTATTGATGTTGTTTCCACTTTTTGCCTACAACTTATATGTAAGTTGATGGTAGAAAACATGCTCTGTTTCATGTATGCTGCTAAAACCGGGTCGATTAGGTTATTAAAAAAAAAGAAAGCTCTGATTCTCAAAGAAATTGGCTGAGGCTAATTGAGGCAAAATACCATCACTATTTAGAATGCTGCCAATTAACTTCTCGTTTTACTTGTGATGTTATTTTCAAATTAATTCCTGGACACTGTTTATCTGGCAAAAATGTTAATGTGCCATGATTTGCTAATGTAATTCTGTAAGTAAGACAATGTGTGGGAATTAATTTGCAAGTTGTGATCGCTCTCCTTAGCACCTGTCTTTAAAAATAGATGTATAAAATATTCCTATGATTTGTGATAAGGAATACAAAAATATGCTTGAATTATTTAAGATCAGAGGTTATCAGCTATTAGAATAGAGAGCTGAGGAAGCCTGGACGCACCACGGTAAGCGTGTTGTCACTTCCGGTTGCTATTGTCACCTCCGGGTATCCTCTGTGTCTGTTCTGCTGCTGATAGCTTAGTCTTTAAAATACATGTGTGTCTTTGTGCCATCCCAGGGTAGTCTGGCAGAGCAAGCGAGAAAGACAATTGAATGAAAAATCATTTTTATTCAAGTCACTGAATGAGTCCTGTATTAGTCCTGTATCCAGTTGCATAGTTGTTTGTGTTATTAACTCGGTATTGGTGCGTTTTCTTCAACTTTTATCAATATCAGCATTATGCATAGGCTGATGATGATAGGGAACATTTCTTAATGCAAAAGATAATACTGCAAAAATAAATTCCTCAGTCCAATGAGTCAGTTGTTATGTTAGCCAACCATTGGAAGAAGCATGGCCATCGGACTATTACTCATCAAACGCAGGTCCAAATATTTACTTGAATTCCTTTTCTTCTTTCACAAATGAAGTTGCCAATTTGTCTTTGGTTATCAGTTTTGTATTAAAAAAATGTTGCTCTATGCTCAAACAATCAAATTGCATTTATTTAGCCCAATTTCACAAATAACACATTTGTCTTAGGGGGCTTTACAGTTTGTACAGAATACAACACTCATCCTTGGATGAAGAATAGAAGAAACCTTGAGGAGAGCAACAGAGGAGGGATCGATTAAAAGATTGTACATTTACATAGACAGTCCAAATGTTATAAAAGATTATGTGTATAAACAAAACGTTTTAGCTAACCTAAACATAAGTAGCCGAAAGCTGCAGATAAAGGTGTTTATTCTCAGTGAGATTAACAGTCCTAACAACACTTGTTTATTATTTCAAAAACACGTAACGGAGATAAGAGGCCTGAGCATTACATTATTGTAGGTCCAACTTTTACTATATAATGAGACCTGGTTCTTGTTATCATCCCAGGTGATTTAACTTTAACTGTGTCTATATTTATCCTCTCCTGCACCAAGAATGAGTCATATTGCAAACACTGTTTTAACTTTGATCCAACAAAGAAACGGTTGACTTTTAATTAAAAGAGTTTGATGTGTAATTGGCCCAGCTTTGGGGTGACATTACCTCAGTGTGCTGCAGCAGGCTTCAGTGCAACCTGTCCAACATGATACAATACATGTTTACAGTTCACACATACCACAGCCTGACGCCTCCACACTGCTGTCACCACCTGTACTCTGAGGGAATGCTCTCTATATCCATCAATCATTAAGCTCACTGCAGACGTGTTTTTATCCATCGCATTGCTCCCGTCACATTATTTTTATATTAGAGCGCTATTAAAGTAGGACTTATACGAAAATTGGTTGTGAGTTTATACTATGGAGTTTGAATGTGTGAGTGGCACCAATGCGACGGTACATAATTAGAAATTGAGTTTTAAATAAGACTCCAGGGGATTTAATGCAAGCAGAGTAGCGCCGATTTCTGTCTAAAGGCAGCAGAGAAACACTTTATGTTCTGCAGTGTTTCTGTAGTATCTGTTGGACTCCTCGTACTTGTGACCCGAAAAGGTCGACTTCTACTTGCAAGTAGCTTTGAGGCTTGAAAATCTCTTTATTCCACTCTGTACTTAGTCTTTATTATCTTGTTCCAGCTTTTCAAGTTGTTTGATGTTCACATTTGGGCCAATACTCAGACCAAAGACTCTTCATCCATTCCAAAAAATGAGCTAGATGTCTTTTTTATCACTTCATACGCATACTCTGAAAGTTTTGCATGCTTTTGACTTCACATAATTTAGAGCCTTGGTCGGAGGCCAGTTGTCTGTCAGTTTGTCAGTTTGTTCGTCCACTCGTCTTTCCATCTGTCTGTCCAAATGTAACATTCTCTTGAACATGATATCTTAGACCCCCAATGAAGAAGCTTACTTTACATTGCATTACATTTCATACAGCTGACGCTTGTATCTACTGTAAAGCTTACAATAATGCAATACTGCAATAAGTGTGTTCTTCTATGAGGAAACAAACTCAGAAAGGAATAATCCTGCGAGTACATTAGCTACGGTATCAATAAGCAGACCATTATAAGTGCTACTGCATTGGCTTCAGATAAGACAAACCTTTCTACATACATACAGGGAATCTATTTATTTTCTTACCCTAGGTCCAGGCTAAACGGGTTGGTTTCAGTCTGCGTTGAAAGATGTGTAGACTTTCGGCCGTCATGCCATCAGCAGGGAGCTTGTTGCACCATTCTGGAGCCAGGATATCAAACAGGCGTGTTTTAGTTGAGGGTTAGTTGGGTCCAACTCGCAGTGAGGGGGTAGCAAGACGATTGGCGGATGCAGAATGCTGGAAATGATGGTCTAACAATGTCCTGGATGTAGGAAGGGCTTGATCAGTTCACAGTTCACAGCTTGAAACAAATTCAGCCAGCAACGTGTGCGATAAACAGATTTAGTGTGAGAGTTTCTTCAAATTAGGTAGAAACAGTCCTTTGAACACAACAATAAAGTTTGATTTTGGTGTACTCACTGTGATCTCACGTCCATCCCATTTTTGGGAAACAAGATTCTCAACGCCTTAAAGGAATGTCTTCGAATTTGGCTCAAACCACTTGTACTCAAGCACGAACTGATTTAATTTTGGTTTCAAGGTCCCTTTGAACTCACAAAACACAATTCAACTCAATAATTAATATGCTAATCATGAACATTTTGCACGAATGTTCAAGTGATGACATTTTGCACAGAATGTAAATTGCAGTTGTCCTCTGTACGGCGTACTGACTCTGTTCCATGACCCTTTGGCTGCAGAAATCCTCTCAAATCCCATCAAAATTGATACATTTGCATCAATGAGAAATAATAAGCATTCTTCATTTCCAAAAGGCTTACCTTTTTGTATACACATCTTTGATCTATCTGTAACATCCAGGAAGGTATAATCCTCTAATCTCTCCCGTTCCTCGCTGTCAGACAGTGTCACAGCCAAATGTTCGCTATGATCTTGCCTTCTTACTCAGTGCATTTCAGTGCTGTGGGATATTTCCCCTCAGCGTTTAAACGATTTAGTTCATGTTGTTTTCGCTGTGAATCTGATGCATCTGTGGTTTTGACATGTGAAGCTGTTTGGTCTTTTCCCAGATGTATACAAACTCCACTAACACCAGAGGGTAAGCTGACATTTTCAACGCCATTTGCTGTTTAGAAAAATCATCTAAATGCGGCTTCCACTTCAGTTTTAATCCCACAATTGTTATCATGACACATTTTTTATGATTTCTGGTGCTCTGCGAAAACGATGGGCCGTTATCTTTAAAGGGGCCCTATTTTGCTAGTATTCGGGTTCATATTTGTATTTAGTGCTTCCATGCTTTATTGTTCAGAAAGTATTCATTTTTCTCATACTGCCTGAGCTGCAGCTCCTCTTTTCACCCTCTGTCGGAAACCAGAGCTTAGTCTGCTCTGATTGTTTAGCAGGCCGGCTCATTCATTATTGTTCAACCACTTAAAGATGTCCTACCCCTTAGCCTATCATCTACAATAGGTTAGAGCGCTAGCCAACAGAAGCGTGAGTGTTACATAGTGATGTCACTATGTAACGGAAGTAAACAAAGGAGTCCAAGCAAGGCGTTTCAGGCAGGGAGGATTAGTGTGGGAGAGATTTTAGCCTTAGCAGACCATTTACATGCATACAAAACCTATATAACACACTACAGGAAAGGGAAAACCCCAAAAACAAAAGTGTCTGCCACTCACGCAGCTAAAAGCTGTTCTAAAACAAGCCATTTTGTTGGACCACTTCTCAGATAAATACATTTCAGATTATTTCTTACGGATATGTAGGCACTTTTTTTTAAATTCTCTTTTTTTTGCATTCCTTCTTTCTGTACATACATTTTCACTCTGTGTTAAATATAAATGACAATTGTACCACCGTAGGAAAATATGAGAGCAAAGAGACACCTAATTACTCTGTTTAGGTGGAAGCTCCAAGCCGGGGAAGACCGACATACAGAGACATTATCTGCATGAGAACATAATATATCAAGTAGAGGAGTTACACACACGTCAAGAGAGAGTTCTGGTTATCATTAAAGGTAGTTTAACTCAGCTCAGTGTTTAATGCTATGCTGTCACTGCAGAAGTTTTGAGAAAGTTCAATAGACCACTGTGAAACAACATTGTATATTTAGTTTTATACTGATGGAGTCGTTTACAAGACACATGGAGTAACAAGCTGCATGTTTATTGGATATTTAAACTGTCATCCCTCCGAGTTTTGATGTAGGTAAACATCACAAGCTTGTTTGCACATTTCTTCTCTCTGCTTGCCAGTGAGGGGGCTACACTGGAGAATATAGTTCAATATTAGCATCATTGCATACCCTTGAGTTTTGGTGTCTTGGAAGAAAATGGATGTTTGCAATTTTGGGTTTCGCTCTACAGTTATGTGTTAAACAATTTTAAATATCCAACATTACTCAAAAAAGCAGAACACAACTTGCAGCACAAAACGTATTTAGCGCATTTGTCTCTAACCTTTAACCCAGAGACATATTTTCTTTACATAAACTGAAAACCCCTGACTACATGACATAATGTATGCATTATTCTATATTCGATTCAAAACCTAGTAAATAGGACAGAAATACTGATAAACTTTAACCCAAATAATTACACCATACTTCGGGATTTTAGTGTAAAATATGGACGAATAATGAGCAGATTATTGTCTGGATATAGTGATTAGTTGTCCTGTTTTAGAATATTTCAATACATATTCAATATACTTATTTGTGTATTCTATTTTTTTATGTACTTTCTAATCATACATGATGTCCTTTGACAAATGTGGTATTTTCTTCTCAATGGTGCTTGGCCTTTTTTTTCTTAGCTTATGTTATTGTAACTGAGTACTTGAAGCCTTCACCATCCCCTTATCCTGTGAGATTTAGAAAAATAGGTTTATATTATTACATTACATGTTACTTGTTAGACGCGTTTATCCAAAGTGACTTACATACTCAATGCTGTGGACGATCCCCAGAGGAGCAATTTTGGGGGAAATGTCTTGCCCAGGGACACAACGACATGCTGACTGCAGCGAGGTTTGAATCTGTGCTCCCCTGAACACCAACGCATTAATCCACTGCGCCACACACCTCCCCATTTTTATATCTTTAAAAATAATCCAAACTTTTAAAATATTTTATCTTATTCTAAAGTAAATAAAAGGAAGAAGAATTAAGCTTTGCATTTCTCCACATGTCAAAGTGACATTCTTGAGGCACTCAGATAATCCCCCGCCTGCTTTGCAACTTCACACGAGACTCCGTTGTCCTCACATAATCAAATTAACTGAATTAAAACAGACAACACTCCAAAATTCAAATGAACAGCTCCAAACCAGCTTGATGCTTACGTGCTCACAACGTAATGAGTTAATTAAAAAGTTACCTTGAGCAGTTTTCATTGGGATCAAGGCAGGAATGTTTCCTTATTCTTGTCATGTTTTTGGACATTTTTTAAAGAATGATGTCAGATTCACCTTTGCAAACAAACCTCAGAGGAGGTATGTTATCTTGAAGATTCATTAAAACGCAGTGGTGGAAAATCTGCTAATAACCTGCCACAACTGTCATGTCTCATAATGTTTAAACTGCTGCTCACAATTACAAATATAAGACTTCACATAAAAACAGTTGATTAAAACCTGTGACACGTGAAACACATACACACACACACACACACACACACACACACACACACACACACACACACACACACACACACACACATACACACACATTGACAATACTCCCTTATACAGTTAATTGGCACATGCACACTAATAATCTTTTTACAGTTGAGATCCTAATCAAGTAAACACTTTTGAAATTCTTATCCTAATTAGAGCAATACAATATAATCATAAGATGATAATTGTATGATATTATTTTTATAAACCGTAATCACAGTTAGCGTTACATGATTGACACACATTGTATTCTGCTGAAGTTGTTCATTATGGTCTTGGTAAGACTTTGTTCCTATGGCAGCATTTACATTTGTTCACCTTCACATGATTATGACCTCAGGAATTGACATAATGCTAACTGAACGCCCCCTGTAAGTTTGCTAGTTGCAGTTGCATCGATGGACATCATAAAGTAGATCATGAATTTGATTGTAGAATATCTTTGTGGAAAAAATTGTGGAAATGTTCCTTCCATTTAAACGTTCTTTTCAGTTGCATGTCATGTGAGAAGAAACAACCAATCACAGCCAGTATGTAGCTTCCCATTCATCCTTAAAGAGGCCCTATTATGCTTTTGGGGTTTTCCCTTTCCTGTAAGGCAAGGCAAGTTTATTTATATAGCACCTTTCAACACAAGGCAATTCAAAGTGCTTTACAAAAAATGAAAGACATTGAGAAAATGGCATTTAAAATCAGTCATTAAAAAGCAAAGATAAAAATAAACATTAAAAGAAAAGATACATACTGTAGATAGCGTTCCGAATCAGCTGCAGCTTTCTAATAGATTTTTTGTGAGACCTGTAAAGACACCATTACAGTAGTCCAGTCTACTGAAGATAAAAGCATGGAAAAGTTTTTCCAAATCCTGCTGTGACATTAGTCTTTTAATCCTAGATATGTTCTTTAGGTAATAGTAAACTGATTTAGTAATTGTTTTAATGTGACTGTTGAAACTCAGGTCAGACTCCATGACTACACCTAGATTTCTGGCTTTATCTGTTGTTTTAAACATTGCAGACTGAAGCTCAGCGCTAAGTTTTATACGTTGTGCCTTAGCTCCAAAAACCATTACCTCAGTTTTATCTTTGTTTAATTGGAGAAAGTTCTGACACATCCAGTCATTGATTTGTTCAATGCACTTACTCAGTGTTTGAATTGGAGCATAGCCTCCTGGTGAAATTGTTATGTAAATGTGTGTGTCATCCGCATAACTATGATCACTTATTTAGTTATTTTTCATTATCTGATCCAGTGGTAGCATGTAGATGTTAAAGAGAAGAGGCCCCAAGATTGAGCCTTGAGGAACCCCACATGTCATATTTGTAAACTCAGATGTGTATTTACCGATACAAACAAAGTTGTT
>NW_011342922.1:4092-4870 GCF_000735185.1 Notothenia coriiceps | reverse complement strand
GGATTACTCCACCACTTGAAATCAAAACACCCGGACAAATATGCGGAGTAAGATCAAATCACAAGCACTGACAGCGAGAGACTGTTCAGCGCTGCCTCTCATGTGCTTGATGAGAAGAGGAGCAGACTTATGGCTGATAAAGCAGAGAAGCTAATGTTCATTAAAAAGAACCTCCCACTTTTCCTTAATAAGTAGACAAGGCTGGCTTATCATAAGCTTATCTAGTTCTACATGTCTACTCTATACCCACTTTCCTGAACAATTTTCATTGTGAGTTATAATTCACCATCTCAGGTTATCATTAGGGGGAAATGACAGCAGCACAGTGTTCAATATATTGTACTTTCGGTATCTAAATGATACCATGTTGTTTACATTGCTCATGAGGACAGACCACCTTATTTGCAGATTCTTGAAATTGTAATTTAATTTGTAATTGATTGTGGATTTTGTATCCAGTTTTCACTTTATGTATCTTTATACAATGTTTACTACTTTGCTTATGAGGACAGACAGCCTTATTTACAGATTCTTGAAATTCAATTGTAATTTCATTTGTAAATAGTTACATTCATGTGGATTTATCAAGTTTGCACATTTGTATGCATGCACTTATAGGTGCATTCTTTGTTGTTGAAGGCTGTGACAGTCTTTATTTACACTATTTTGTTGTAGACCTACTGGCCTAGATGTTTATTTTAAAGCACCTTGGCTTTGTTCTGAACTCACTTTGTTGTAGTTATCCTACAGAGAAAAGAAAATGCACTTGACTTGGAAT
>NW_011342922.1:0-3930 GCF_000735185.1 Notothenia coriiceps | reverse complement strand
TATATATATATATTTCTATTAATCATTTTCGGCCTTTCGGGATTCGGTTTTCGGCCAACTGTTTCCTATTTTCGGTATCGGTTTCGGCCAAGAATTTCCCATTCGGTGCACCCCTAGTGATAACAATGCAGGCCAGCCGGTCGCATCACAGATTTCAGAGCGCTGGGCTCTGCCGGTTGTTCGTCCTCCCAAATCCCATGGAAATAATTTACTCTTCGGCCTTGCACCCAGAGAGTTCCAGGGAGGACTACCACTTGTAGATTTATTACCCAATACACAGCCCTCCTTTTCCTTGGAACCCTTGTAGCTGCTAACTAGCTTTGAGTTAGCATGCCTTTGTCCATTCTTTTGCAACAAAGGTAAAGTGGTGTCATTCCAACCTAGTCCATTCACTTCCACGTTAACTTCCAACCGTTGCATTTTCATTTCCAACACTGCCATCTTCTGTAGAAGTTTGTGGAAGTTATCTGTAGAGAACGGAGACATTTTGCTGCTAACTAGCTTAAGCTAAATATCATGCTGTACCAGGCTTTAGCTGTTGCTAGGCCACGCTACTGTAAGACTGAGGTCCTCGTAAAAATATTGAAATATGGCTGAAACCCGCCGTCTATTTACGAAGAATAACTGTCCCAGTGATAAGTTAATGCCCAGGAGCCGCTGCTCGAAATTTTCAGAAAAAGACAAATAGAAAAACAGCATAAAAAAGTAAGCAGAGGCAAGAGCAAGAAGAAACGCGTCTGCACTGTAAGAAGGCTGCAAGCTGCAATGTAGTGTGTTATATAAATCTTTGTGCATGTAAATGGTCTGCAAAGGCTAAAATCCCTGTGTTCCCTCCAGAGGGAGTTTCTCTCCCACACACTCCCCCCTGCCTGAAACGCTTCCTTTGGACTCCTTTGTTTAATTCCTTAACATAGTGACATCACTATGTAACACTCACGCTTCTATTCTATCCAGCAGATTGTGCGTGATAAGCTAAGGTCAGGGACATCTCTAAGCAGTTGACCAATCACAAAAGAGCCGGCAAGCTAACCAATCAGAGCAGACTGGGCTCTGGTTTCAGACAGAGGGTGAAAAGAGGTGCTGCAGCACAGGCAGTATGAGAAAAATAAAGAGCTTTTTGAACATTAAAGCATGGAAACATGTCACAGTAGAGACACACAATACAAATATGGACCTGAAAATGAGCAGAATAGGGCCCCTTTAAATATCTAAGGTAAATATGGAGGAGAAGTTGATTATTATAGTGTAGGCTATACAGAGCTGTAACCTCTGTCTAGTGATTCCTGAATATTAATTATATGTGGGCCTCTTCTAAAATCTCACATGATAATTATGAGCTTGTGGACATGGACAATATTTAAATACACACTAAGAAGAAGATCAGATGATATGGTTAGCTGGTTATTGTTGCATAGCAACGTCAGACAGCATTTTGCAAGAACTACAGAGCGATATTTGTTATATTTATTGCTTTCAGTGACGAACAGCGTAGGTGTCCCTCGTTGTTTCTCTCACTTAATGGAACATATAGAATCATTTATGATGTAGCTGCAGTTTTGATGATTGTATTATCAGCACTAAACGTTTACATTGCTGTTACGGTATGTGTTCAGCAGAGTTCCATGGCCTTGTTAAAAACCCACGGTTGTGATGCACTTAATAAAAAGGCAACACAAAATAAATGCAATATGAACAATCTGTTCTTCCCGGCTGAAAAATATAAATTGTACGGCTTTTACCCGACAGACGAGGCATAAATTGAAGAAGAGGGTTACTGGAGGTCTGTAGCTCCTAACAGCCACAGGTCCAATCTCTTTGCTAAACGGCGACGTTGTCACTTTTATTTCAGCTCCGCTCGCACAATAAAAGGCCAATTACAGTCATAGGAGAAACAAACAAAGGAAGAATTCACATGAGAAACGACTAAATCCACGGGCGCTTTTTAAAACAGCAACGCTTTCACTAAGGGGGGAGTTTAGCATCTCCACTCATTTTACTCCTCTTCTGCCCTGTCCAGTCTAAAAAAATTAGGAGACACTGCAGTGAAAACGAAAACAGATGATTCTGTGTGTGCTGCTGTTTGCAGGTGCTTTTATATTCAGCTTGAGTCAAGTTCTGTACATTGACTATAATATACAGTCAGTGAAGGAAAGTGCTCAGATTCATTTAACTTAAGAGTGGCAATACTACATTTCAAAAAGCACCTCTTTTCACCCTCTGTTTGAAACCAGAGCCCAGTCTGCTCTGATTGGTTAGGTGACCGGCTCTCTGATTGCTCAACCGCTAAGAGATGTCCTGCCCCTTAGCCTATCACGTACAATGCGTTGGAGGGCTAGCCAATAGACATGTTACATAGTGATGTCACTATATTACTAAACTAAAGTAAACAAAGGAGTCCTCCATAGCCTCTTGAAGTAAAAGTGCAAGTACTGGCATAAAAATATACTTACTAAAAAAGTAATACGAAAAGAAAAAGTACTTAATGTGCGTAATAGCCCAATTGGATTATGATTATTGATGCAGTCGTGTGTTTATTGCAGCTGGTAAAGGTTTTAATTATACCTATTGTATACTGCTGCTCCATATTTCAAATGATATGTCTATGTTCATTTATTAGGGAATGTATTAACTATTAATCTGTAAAAGTAAATAAATCTGTCAAATAATGTGGAATAAAAAAGCACAATATTAACCTTCAAACCGAACAAACAAGACCCCTCAAAACTTAGTTTAATACTTGAGTAATGTAAATTATTGCATTCCAAAACTCTATGCAGCATACTCAAGCTATGGTGGTAGAGATGCTGCTGCCTGGATAGAGAGCGAGGTCGAGATGATTTATCTTTCCTTTTTCACCAACAGTTTTTTTCTGTGAGCACACTGTGGAAGAAAGGAGCGTGGCCTTCTGAGCCATAGCTTTACCCTCAGGGGGAATCGTCTAATTCACTGTGAGGACTTTACATAAGCACGCTCTTTAGGTCTCCCCTTCTATAACACTGATTACAAAGAGGGGGTGTGGGCGTTTAGTGTCTTTCATAAGGATGTGTAAGTAGGATGTTACGGGGATCAAACTGGGGGATATTCTATCTTTAGGATCGGGCCACCTTGCCGTCTTTCCCTGTCTTTTTGGCTCCCTTATTCCCTATCTGACCTCACTTCCACTTTGTTTATCCAGTAGTCCTTATACATCCTGATTTACATAAATATGAATGATCCAATAAAAGCCCTGTTCTATATTCAGTTTGTACTGACATGGTAGATTCATCATAATCTCATATTTTCCCAGAATCATCCAAACATTGTCATGCCTTATTTATCTCTCTGTTTTTATAATTTACCCAAACAGATTTGAAAGTGCTGTTTGTTCGTTGCTATTTAAAATCAACACTTCCTATAGATGTCTCACAGTGGGTTGCTTGCAGGGGATGGAGGAGATTATGTTCCCTGAACTGCTAGGAGTGTTTTAATGTGAAACAGATGGTGGAAATGTTGAGTTTGTATTATCAGCTACCGCAAATAAACACAGTAAATAGGAGCAGATCAGGAGAATGTATTGTAGTTTTCCTAGTTACCAGTTTACAGCGTTGAACAGCAGTCATCATCATACCAGAGGCCAAGGAAACAACTTTTCTTAAACAAGTTGCAGACCTTTTTTGCATACAGTATAATTTATTTTAGTGAATGATACTCAATCTCACACTGGTCTTCAAGTCCATTCAATTCAATATAACTGACTTGTTTTCAATCATGAGACATTATGGAGGTATGCAAAATGGGACACCCAATAACAGCCACACACTGTTGTGTCTGCTGCCATCTGGCAGGCGGTACCGCAGCATCAGGAGTAAAACCACCAGATTCAGAGACAGTTTCATCCTACAGGCCATAAGATGATGAAACACCTAAGCTCTTTAAAGTGCCTCCATAAAC
>NW_011342921.1:0-5608 GCF_000735185.1 Notothenia coriiceps | reverse complement strand
GGACAATCCCCACAGGAGCAATTTGGGGTGAAGGGTCTCAGGGACACAACGACATGCTGACTGCAGTGGGGTTTGAACCTGTGACCCCCTGATCCCAACACCAACGCATTAGTCCACTGCGCCACATGCCTCCCTCAGTAGGTAGTATTTATAGAGATGTCCCGATCCGATCACGTGATCGAGGATCGGAGCCGATCACGTGATTTTCAAAAGATCGGAATCGGGAGAAAAAAATCGGGGATCGGGATTTTTTTTTTTTTTTAATAAATACTTTTTTTTTTTTTTGATTCAATGTTACAAAACAAAAATCAAGTCTTAAAGTCATCCTGAGGCCTTAGTTTTGGTTTCAAATTACACAACATCATGTATGTGTTGCTTCTTTGGGGCTTGTTTTCATAGACCTGGTTGCTTATTTCTCTCAAATCTGGCAACAGAGTGGGCGCAGTGTCTAATTGTAGCAGTAAGCTAACGAGTACTGATAAGCTTTATTTTGTTTTGATCCAATGCTGCACAACTGAACTGATCCAATGCTGCTGTGAAAGAAAGAAGCTATATCCATGTTGGATAGAATATCCAATTTAAATAAAAAATTAACCTTAAGGGACAACTTGAATGCTTTTTTTTCTCTTAATGCATTGCATAAAGATCGGATCGGGAAAAATCGGTATCGGCAAATTGTCAAAATCAAATGATCGGAATCGGATCGGGAGCAAAAAAAGGTGATCGGGACATCCCTAGCTACGAACAGAGGCATCTTCAGGCCTCGTGGCTCTAAGCCTGTTTATTGAATTCTCTGTTGTCTTTATGGAGGCTAAGACGAGTCCAACAGGTGCCAGTCTCAAGTGGGATGAGCATTAGGATGTTCCCTTTGACCCCGAGGGGGAGACTGGACAGCTGCAGTGTCTGAGTATTGGGGGGTGTCAGGGGGGAGGAGGGTAAGGAATGAATGGATTGAGTTCAGCAGGTTACAGACAGGGTGTTTCCAGGTCAAGGCCATAGACAAGTCAAGAAGGGCATTAGCTGCAAGAACTTTCTTTGCACGTCTGAGGTGAAGTGAAGTTGGATCATGAGCTTCGTCAATGTGAAATAAAAGAACGTCTGATTTCTAAGCATGTTGAAGTTCCTATGACACCTAAACTAAGCAATACATTACCTGGTGAAAGATGTCTAATAATTCAGTGGCAAAGTGCTACAGAGTTACATTCACTAATCCACTATCATATAATAACCCACGTAATCAAAATGTATGTAACCCAAATTATCCTAACCCAGGACTGGTAACATAGTACAAAGTCCACATTTGCAGAAGTATGCTGTAGATCCAAAGACATTGGACCACAATCAGTTAATTGCTGTTCATGTCCCGTGTGAAAACCTAATTGACTTTTTTATTACGTAACCTACGTGCTTAGGTAAAAAGACTTTCAGAATTATTATTATTACCCAAACCACATTTTTTGCACAAACCTGACCAAGTAGATTTGTGGCCAAAACTGTTTCTGTCACATTTCATCACGTTGCTAGAAATTCAAAGAAAAACGCACGAAAACAAGAAATAACAACGTACAGTAAGATGTCATATGATCTGTTGTTTAAGGACATGTGGCTGTGGTAGAGCTGATGACACTAATGAGTAAGTCTGATGTTTCTGAAGAGGATGCCCTGATCCAATGTGTTGGATTGGTATTAACACAAATACCTTATTGACCAGATTGTCAATGGAAACACCTCACACTTATTACTTACTAATTGTAAAATATCACTTGAATGTATAGAATAATCAGATGTTGAGTGTATCTCAATTAGAAAATTCCCCATATGTTGAAACAAATGTGTCTGGACTAATTTAAACAACATTACATTGGCCTGGCTGACCTTGTCAAGAGTTTGTTTCCAGAAGTGATGATTTTGATTCCCTTAGACAGCTGAGTAAGCTTTATTTTAAATATGTAATTTAATGTAATAAAAAAGGTGCAGCTACAGCGTTTGGTTTGCTTAACCCTCCACTGGAGCCTCGACTCAGTCAGCCTGGCACACAGAGAAGAACATGGGGAGATGTCAAGAGATCCCAAGGTAACAGCAGAGCAAATCGCTGGCACCACGTTCTCTTCTACTCTCCCTTTCTGTTTTTACTGACTCGGGTACATTCTCCTCACCCTTATGTCTCTCTTATTTCCAGCTGCAGACGAGGAAACCCCCAAACCAGTCGGCCAGCTTGTCGGTCCCCTCCGCAGTGGGCCCTGCCAATCATCATCTGGTTCCTCTCATACTGTTTTCTGAGAGTCTTTCCATTACAGTGCCACGATGTACCTGCTGGGGTTAAAGCAATACACATGTTTCAGGGCTCATGACATTTCCAATAGCTCTCACAGAAATATTCACAATCAAAATAACTTTATTAGTCCCACAGAGAGGACGTTCACATTGTTACAGCAGAAAAGAGCCAAATACAGCTTACCTAAAAGCATGCAAAATAATTATAATAAAAAAAGTTACACAATTTACAAAAAAAACACATCCTGTAACAGTTCTGAGGATTTAGCAGCCAGGTATATATTTCAAGGCAGGTTAAGATTTAAAGTATTCAGTAGTTCAGTTGTACTGAGGTACTTCTTGATAGCTCTAACATGACATAATCCAGGTTCACCAATGTGAAATGTTTAGCCTGAGAAGGACTTGAAACAATAAGTATTGCACAATTCGAAAAAACAAAGAAAAACATTTTGCACAGACTCTTTAAATTATAAACGCATGTGCTCACATTATGTCCAGTGTTACTTGGCTTTCAAAAAACATATAATCAGATATGCTGATCACATCATATATTTTAATGAGCCACATGTTGAGCAACCCAGAGCCATTTCAGTTCAAGAATTCCTCGTATTATCCAGCAGCGTTCGTGTGTCTGCACCTGTGCACACATCTACTCTACACTGCACACCTGCTGCGTCTTATCTGTGTGTACTTATGTAGCTTTGTTTTCTGAACCCTTTCTCATCAAAGGGAGGCTTGCTGAGTACACATGCTTCTGTTTGACAATAGCCTGTTTCAGAATCTTAGGCACACTTAGCGGCAAATAATTATATTGTAAAAGGGAGGAGAGAATATCTCAGAGTCACTGCCTAGCTTTTTCCACAGACTTGGCATGGATCAGGGACACCCGCAGTCACACGTCATCTTCAAGAAGCGTTTTGACAATTCCCTTTTAGAAAATGGCTTCAAGCTGAAAATGACTCAAAACTCACTAAACAAAAGAGTTATTTTCTTACGATATTCAGGAAAGTTCTTCCTTTCTAAAGTGGTTCTTGGCCTGTAAATTCTTATCCACAGCAGATATGTTTAATTCCTAGCAGGACAAACACAGGTGGAACTGATATTGTTAACAACATTAAACTCTTTTCCTCTTTCAAACTTCCTATCTCCCTACTTCAGACACCCTTGCACTCATCTTCAAACAACCTTTATTTCAATCAGGAGAGACGTTGATTTATGAAATACATATGTATTACCGGGACACATAATATGAATGTAATAATGATTGCCAGAATTATAACAGGTGAATGAAATGGTGTTTGGCGATTAGGCCCCGGTTTGCAGGATAATCATTCAGGGGGGGGGAAGAACCGCTCCGATGAAACCCCCCGGGGTCTAGACACTGGTGGTGGTGATAAGTAGGCGGGACCGGTCTGAAGGGAGCTTGGCCCTGTAGGAGACGGGAGGCGAGAGGGGGTGGATGAGGGTTGCGTATTGTCACCTGAAATTAGACAAGAGGGAAGAGCAGATATAAAGGGATTAGCGGGTGCAACGATAGGCTTGTGAGAATGGAGAGAGTTAGCCCCTGATCACTTAATGAGGGAGGAGAGAGTATTGACATGTAATATGAATGAAGAGCTTGGTCTTCCTGATTGAACTTGCGCTGAGCTTTCATTTCTCTTATATGTTCGTGTAAAGCATGGTGGCAAATGTGCGAACACAGGCGAGGGACCAACGCCTGATGATGGGAAATGCTCTGGTTGTGCTTGGTGACCGCCTTGCAAACTGTTTTGCTTTGCCACTGGTTGCCAACGTTTTACTCGCTCCATTGCTTGCAGAAAATGTAACTGAACTGGATCTGTAACGACGGATGCTTTCAGGGATACAAGTTAAATCCTCACACTTTCATGGCTGGTAATTAAATGGAAATCAAGTCTAAAAAACACCTGAACATTTGTATATTTCAATATGAATTCATCTCTGTTAATGTACATATCAGGCTCTTGACTGGCCTCCTATACTTAACGTCTCCTTCTGATTAGGTCAGTGTCTGATAGAACTGACCTTGTGCAAGAAAACTGAGAAAAGCTCACACCTTCCAGCACACCGAAGAGCTGAGGCCACTGTCGGCAGATCAGTATTAAAAAGGCCCCGTTGGTTGTCACACAGTAAATATGACTCTTCCTATTGATACTGGCCTTTCCACATAACAACAGAAGGTCTGTGCTTTGTTAAATAGACTAGTGGTGCGAGTTAACCAGATCATTTGTTTTGTTAATGTTGATTATGCAAAATGTAACTTACACCAAAGAAGAAATGCGGTTGGAGTGCTATTAGACAAAGACAAACACACATAGTAATATGAGCTTTTGTTATCCAACCCAGTCTCACGGCATTTCGTGTTACAGTCACGACATTTAATTTATTGATTCGTGTTCACCAACACAATTTTCCCCTTTTTTTCATGTCACACAGAACGATTTTAAAAGCAATGTATTTCTATTGGTAGTATGTTTCGTGCCTGCGCCACGTTTTTTTGTCCGGTCGGGTGTTGGAAGACCGGAAGCTGTGTGGTTCATAAAAACATGTTCTTACTCAATATCAAGCCACGATTATTGTTTTTCATTTTAAATCGTATAATGTCGGACTTTTTTTGCCGTCCGTTTCCGAAAAAACTATTTGTTTCTCCGAATCGAAGGTTAAAGACACAAAAGCATTGTACACAATTTAAACCAATCAATGTTGTGTAATTAACAAGGATAAACTGTTGTTTTTTAGTGGATGAGTACTGAGGGTATATCACTGTGAAATCATTTGACAGTGAAGGGAATGCTTCCGGTTTTATTATGAAAACTTCGAGACCGGAAATACTGTTTTCACCCCGTGAGGGTTGACGCCAACTTTACATGGACGCTGTGGGGAAAGACGTAGTATATTAATGTTCTCCTGACGAGACCTCAAATCATCTTCGTAATATCTATCAAACTACTGTATAGATCAGGGATGGGCAACTTTGATGGTGGTGGGGGCCACATAATTGATGTACTGGCCACCAGGGGGCCGCAGATTCACTTGGAACACACACACACAAACATTCCATGTGTTGTATGTAATTATTAACAAATATACTGAGTCTGACATCTCCATTGACATTTTACAATCAAAGGGAACATCCCCAAAAAATGGGAACATCCTCTAATAAGCTCACTAAACAAATATCGGTTCACAGAAATGTTATTTCATTTTTACAAGTGGCATGTTTGTATTGAATAGATTATTAAACAGTGGAATAAAATGATTGTAAACTATTGGAAAGCACGGAAAATATCTGTGTATTGAGATTAACCAATAAGAT
>NW_011342920.1:0-2567 GCF_000735185.1 Notothenia coriiceps | reverse complement strand
GGATGTTGTGCTGATGCCGAAGAGGAGTGAGTTGCAATAGTCAAGGCGGGAGGAGATGAAGGCGTGAATGAGTCGCTCAGCTGCGGGGCGGGTGAGAGAGGGACGGAGTTTGGCGATATTGCGGAGGTGGAGAAATAAGATTTTTACAACTTGGCGGATGTGGGGGTCGAGGGAGAGGGTGGGGTCGAATATCACGCCAAGGTTGCGTGCCTGGGTGGAGGGGGAAACAGGGGTGCCATCGATGGTGAGTGTCAGGTTGGGGGTTTTGATGAGGGTGGATTTGGAGCCGATGAGGAGGAGTTCAGTTTTATTGCTGTTGAGTTTGAGGAAGTTGTGTTGCATCCAGGATTTTATTGCAGTCAGACAGGATTCGATGTGTGTGAGAGGGGGGTTGTGGGGGGATTTGGTGCTGAGGTAGATCTGTGTGTCGTCAGCATAGCAGTGAAAGTCCAGGTTGTGATGGCGGAGAATCTGACCAAGGGGGAGGATGTAGATGATGAAGAGGAGGGGGCCGAGTACTGAACCTTGGGGAACACCTTGGGTGACTGAAGCTGTGGTAGAGGAGTGATTGTTGAGGGAGATGAAGTGGGATCTGTCGGAGAGGTAGGACATGACGTGTTGCTATAGCAACGCCTTTTGTCTACTGCAGTTCCTTATAGATTGAAAGATAGATTGATAGCGACAGTCTGTAGTGAAGGAGCGCGCTCCCGCGAGACTGCTTGCGCTTTGCTCCGCAGCAAACAACTGTTTGCTTTTCACCCAACAACGACAACCGCCTCACGAAACCCTATGTTGTACCGTTAATAAACGAAACAATTTAACAAAATTGCTTGTCAAAATACCAATACCTCAGGACCATTTTTCTTTTTAAAGCAATACTTTTACTTTGAAAATCAATGCATTCTAATGCTGGGTCAATTTGACCCCGGTGGCGGTTTTATGTATAAAAAATCTCTGGCGGTTCTAGTGTTAATTAATCCCATCTTTACCATGGTGCTGGTGTTTTGTAGTGTGGGGTTTAACTATTAATTTAGTCTTTATTGATTTGTAATGGTGGAATTTAGTGAGAGTCCCCTGTGATATCTGTCATTTGACACTTGGTTCTTAAACCGCAAGAGTTTGAATTTGTTTAGTTAGGTATTCACAGTACATGCTATTGTTATGTAAAAACACTACAGTAATCATGTAAAATGCTACACAAAGCTTAATAAAGAAAGTTTTTGTCCAAACAGCCACATGTTTGGTTTTCCTACAAGAATAGTTCTCCTGAGGTACAGCTCATATGGTTTTGTCTTATTTTAAATGTTCTTTTGTTTCTTCTCCCATCTCTCTGCAGGACGTATTTCCTGTACACGGTCATAAACTGACTCTGACATGGGGGTGAAAACTTTCACCCACAGCTCCACCTCCCACAGCCACGAGATGCTTGAGAAGCTCAATGCTCTACGCAACCAAGGTCACTTATGTGATGTCACCATTCGGGTCCAAGATAAGCTCTTCCTGGCCCACAAAGTGGTCCTGGTCTGCTGCAGTGAATTCTTCCGCTCAAAACTGGTGGGCCGGCCCGAGGAGGAGGATAAGTTTGTTTTGGATCTTCATCACGTGACCGTCAGTGGCTTCGCTCCTCTGTTGGAATATGCATACACGTCTACGCTCTCTATTAGCACAGAGAATATCATCGACGTCTTGGCAGCTGCGAGTTACATGCAGATGTTCGCTGTTGCAAGCACATGTTCGGAGTTCATGAAGTCTAGCATTCTGTGGACGGCGAGTAACAACAGCAACAATAACAACATTATGGCAGATAAACCGCACGAATCGGCACCGGAGAGCGCCTCATCGAACTGTGCGCTCACACCACTGGACGGCAGCGTGTCGCCTGTTTCGTCCGACTGCAGCGTGATGGAGAGAAACGTTCCTATATGCCGCGAATCGCGACGGAAACGTAAAAGCTTTGTGACAGTGGCATCGCCTGAGAGTCCGCTCAAATGCACTACGCAGATGGTCAACACCTCCCCTCAGATCCCCAACCCTTCCCTGTCATTCTCAGACAGCACTGCGCAGCCTGTGGAGTCCTCTCTGGCCTTCCCATGGACTTTCCCCTTCGGTATCGACCGCAGGTTCCACTCGGACAAATCAAAGCTCTCCGAGAGCCCTCGTTGTTTGGATCAGGGCACCGCGGAGACGTCAGGGGTGGTGGTTGGCCGGCGGCTCAGTGACTTCCTCGCATGTGAAAGCTCCAAGGTGGTGTCGTCACCAATGCCGGCAGAGGATGTAGATGTGAGGGTGAAAGTGGAGCGGCTCAGTGATGAAGAGGTCCAAGAAGCGTCTTCGCAGCCGGTCAGCGCCTCCCAGAGCTCGCTGAGTGACCAGCAGACGGTGCCAGGGAGTGAACAGGTCCAGGAGGAGCTCCTCATCAGTCCACAGTCTTCTTCTATAGGTAGGGCTGTCCTCCTTACCTGAAATATCCATTCATGATTGACAGCCTTTATATTAAAGAGGCCCTATGATGTTTTTGGATTTTGTTCCTTTCCTTTAGTGTGTTTATATAGGTTTTGGTCCATGTA
>NW_011342919.1:8880-15421 GCF_000735185.1 Notothenia coriiceps | reverse complement strand
CATACAACTACCCAAGTACTGGAAATTGAGTTATCCTCTCATGAATTATGTGCATACATGCCTATCTTAACTTAGGTCTTCTACTAATTAATATAACCATTGAATTATAAACTAACAAGACTGCTTTTGAGGCCCTCAAAATGTTCATATTTTACTAGAAATGGCTAAAAATCGTTAATAGGTCAACTTACATACAACTACCTATACACACTGGAATGGCCATTATATTTATTAATTTAAACTTTCTGGACTTAGAGCAAAGTTAGAACATTTGTGTCATGTAGAGAGCTTAAATAAATTACCCAACAGCCAACAATACTTATTTAACACCACATTAGTACTGTTTATGTGTCACGTAAACCAGGGTGAGGAACATGAAGAGTAAGACAACAGAGTCCAGGTCCCCGTATGAGGATGATGAGCAGTGCTCATTCAGTGATAGGGTTTTTACAACAATCACCTCCCTTGCATTTGCAGTACTTGCAACACTTGATCCCAGCTACCCTGCAGGGACACCCATTCTTGCGAGCACACTTGCCACATGTGCAGGGATCTGGCAGGCCTTCGGGTTTTGAGATCACAAACTCAGGGACTAACGAACTACCCAATCTTACAAAACCATAATTCTCGGCATTCATAATCGAGGTGGCGTCTCTAAATGGGGCTTGGACCCACAGCTGCTGTTGGTGATACCCTCTATGGATATGTTTTCTTGCATTAGTTGATGTGCAAGTGGTTATCTCGAAGTCCATCTTGAGGGCATTGCTATCAAATGCAGCGAGTCGCAGGTCGTCAAATGTCTTCAGGTATGTTGATGGTTTGAGACACTTGACCAAGAATGTCTCTGCCAGCTGTATTGCATTTTCTGTTAACTGTGGACTGTCGAAATTCAGGATCAGAGAGGAATTTTCTGGTTTGCGGACAGCATTCGGGGCTGCAAGTTTAGTTGATATCTTGCTGGTTGTATCGCACCCAGTCAGCGCATGGAGTGCCCGAAGACACTTTGTGAGCTCGTCTCCCAGCGCTAAGCAGATATCATGGAGTGGTAATATTGATCTTCTCACTCCTGAGTTGCGGACGAGCCAGAGCTCTTTGAGACCAAGATCTCTCCAATTGACCGTGATGTGGTATAACAGGCACACAAAGACATCTGTGTCACCTGATGACAGCGTAATGGATGTAGGTCCTGACCGGTGGCTTAGAATGTCCTGCACATGGAACATCATCCTGTCGTCAGCTTCCTCGTGTGTGCAGTTGAGCTGAGGGAATGGAGAAGCACACCCAGCTGACACCGTCCATGCCTGTGGTGATATACCAAGGTATAGAGGTTTGGTACCTTCGTAATTGGTGGTGAGCCACTCAACATAGAATGCCTGGAAAGCAGTTTTGCTGATGCAAGACGACCAGAAGTTCTCTAACACCACTGGGACATTTTGGTTCGGTGATATCACATCAAGGACAACCATTTCCTTTGACTTCCCTCTTCTCTCCCTCTCTCCATTCTTGATGCTATCCTCTCTGTAAGTGTCGAAAACGATGTGGATCTCATCACAGTTGTGTCCAGCTTTGGTGACCATAGATGTCAAGGCAATAGCAAAGTCATGGAATGTTTTGACGGGCGGATCAAGCTTCTTTAAGGGGACCTTTCTCACCAAGGCCATGAAGTCGATAATGATGGCGTGGGTTTGTGGGTATGTTTCTGGACCTTTTTTATCTATTAGTGGGCACAACTTCAGCAGCTCAGTCCCAAGTTGTGATTTGGCACTCTTCCTCAAGTAACCATCTTTGTCAACCAAGAAGAACGCAGAGTTGGTGATCTCATGCTGGAGTAGCTCCTCAACAGTGAAACCCCGGTGACACCCATACTCAATAAACATGAGAGCTTTGTTTGTCTCATCTTTGATGTCTACTTTGGGAGCCAAATTCAAGGTGGTCTTAGGGGACGTAAACTTGATTTTGCTAATAGTTGAGTGTATCGATATCGACCTATTTCTGAGTCGCTCATCGATAAATTTAGCACAAGCAGCGCTGCCCTCCTTCATACAGCACAACAACTTGTCTATGTCTACGTTGGTCACAATTCCTCCAGTGAGAATATTCTTCAGCGCTACCTGGTCTTGTAGAGGACTGCATACCTTCAGGAGATACTCTGCTATGTCTTGCACCATCCCAACTATCTTAGTTGCAGTACTCGGATTGAAGTCGTGGTGAAGTGAGAGTTCTCCTTCTACATCATCCTTCATCTTCAGGAGGTCAACGTACTGGTCTTTCTTATGCTTGATGATACCCCACAGAGCTACTGCTTCCTTCTTCCTGGTGATACCAATTATCCCCCCACTCACTTTGGCAGGCCGGTTGTAGCACTGCTCTAGTGCCTGGTCAAACGGCACTCCACTACCTTTCTTGGTGGTGTTCACGACAAATCCACCATGCATGTAGGAGTCGTACAGTAGTGGGAACTTATCCTTCAGTTGATAGCAGTCCTGCAGGAATAATGGTGTCCACCGACAGTAGTTTGTTCTCCCAAAAAAGAAGAACAGTGAAGTTGCCCTCTCCATAGCACTGAGGTAGAGAATCCAATCTCCAGAGCGCAGAGAATTGGTCAGATCCCTAACTATTGGGTACAGGTCGGAAACGTATGTGTTCCAGTAATCAAAGGACTGGGACAGCGATGCCCTTTCTTTCAGGTAGACTTGAAAGGCTGCTTGGATGGTGTCAGCACGCTCCTTTGTCGTGTTCCATTCTTCGGCCGTGAGGTCTTTGGACTGGCAGTTGACCTGCAGTGCCTCTAGCTCCGTTCGTCTCTCAGGGTATTTGGAGAGGAATGCTTCCAACATGATAGATGTGAGGACCTCGTGTATCATTGAATGGGCAGTGCGGGCCCTGGAATAGTGGGAACCGGAGATCACAGTCTTGATGACATCAGTACCATAGCACTCGGTCTCAACTAGAACAGCAAAAATTCCAGAGGGTTCCAGATATGTACCAAGACAGGCCAACACAATCTTCTCCATATGAAACCCACCTAGACCAAGGAATATGTTGCTAAACTGGTCTGGTTTCATGAGCTGAATTTCCTTGGCAATACGGTACACACCTTCGTCGGCCCACAACCCACCGTAGGTATCACCCTTCTGTTTCAGAGCATCCTGAAAATTAATCATCGTGGTGAAGATTGCATCGTATGTTGTAGCTGGATAGGGAAGGATGGGGGTAAGAATTCTCGTGAATACCCCCTCCCCCTAGATATTGCCATTCTGAACATTTTGAGCACCTCAGAAAATATGTAGCTCAAACGGTTTAGAAGATACAGCTATATCGGAAGTAGCACTTCCAATGAAAAGGGGCGTGGTCTTTTAAAAAAGGGCGTGGTAATTTTGGGGCTTTTCGTCCCGGATAGAGATTTTGGCACACATCCCAAGTTGTTCAGTGGGGTCATATTAGTCTAGAACAGTTGAGATATTCTCTCCTAAATTAAGTGCATACATATCTAACCCAGGTCCTCTACTATATGCTGATGATGTCATGTACTCAGACCAGAGACAACCCCGGGCCCTTATTGATCACACCACACATGTGCAGTCTGCTGCCTATTGATCATGGACACCAAACTGATTACTAGAAGGACCCCATGACCCTTTATCCTTTAAATTAGAAAGTGATGGCCTCATTTAGGTCTCATACTAATTGCAGTACATTAATCTCTGCGAGATTTGATCCGTTAAGGTTTGCTTTTCAAATCTTTTAATGGAAATAAAAGCGGAAATTGAAATGTAGATTTGCAAAGTCCATTTTGGCTTTAAAGTTGAGTTTCAAAGTTCATTCTTGACAGCAGATGACAAAACATCTCACCTCCAGGTCCATTTAGCAGCTTTGAATTATATCACATGACCTTAAAAAACAGTGCCCGTGCAACTTTTTAAGTTTTTGGACAACATCGGAGCTTTGTAGAGGAATTAGATATAGAGATATACATGCAAGAGTACAGGATAAACAGAACAATATTGTTTAAAAGGATAAGACTATTACCTTTTTTTACAGTGTGGAGCATCACTTTCTTCAAAAGCAGAAGTGGATAAAAAAACCTGTGAATGTGCTTTTGGGATTTCATCAAATGTTAAATAATAAAATCCAACAAGAGTGTTGGGTAGTCTTTCAGACATGGCTGCCTCCGCTGACTGTAGTGGAAACATTGCATGGACGTGATGTCATTTTCTTCCCATAATCAAGAAGAAATGAAAACAAACATCCATGAAATGTAGTGAATTAGGCGTCGGCCTGGCTGGGTTTTTCCAAATCAGACAGATTAGGATGCAAGTCAACTGTGGGCCGATTTCGGAGAAGAAACGGGTTGAACATTTTTCAAACTGCTTGAAACACATAATTTATATGCATAGAAAACATGAATCATGTTAAATGCTTTTTCTTTTAAAAATGAACGGTTTAATTTTCACTGAAACAGCTCTATATGTACAGAGTCTAGCCTGGTGAACAGCTGTTCTAAATACAGTAGGCTTCCTGGGTTTGGCGCGGTGGCACTGGGGGATATCCTCATTGATTGCCCCCGGGCCTCTGCTCCCTCATATCCGATTCATTATCGAGCGTCATCTTAAAGCAAAGAACAAGTTCACACTTGCTTCATCCTTGCTCTATTTGCATGCATTGTGATGGGGGCTGGGTTTCAGTCTTTGAATTTGAGTCTCTGCAGATGTGTGACAGTGAAGTTTCCAGATAGACCCTCCAGAAAAACGCGATTATGTGATCGCATAATTTACCGCAAAATGGCACATATTTATTAAAAGGGCGCATAATCCTCGCATTTTTCCACACAAAGTTGAGAAGAAAAAAAGTTAACTCGTCTTGACTTGAAGTAGTGATAATGATGATGACGTGACGGCATCAGCTCGCGCATCACAGAAGGTAAACAACACCGTAGAGTGAACGTGTGGAACTCACACGAGAGAGGAAACACCAAAAGGAAAAAATCTGATCCATCTCATTTACCGACGAACATTTCTAATAAAGACCGGGCAAAGCAGTACCCCCAATGTCTTTCACGAAAGTGGGGGGAAACTATTCTGCACCCCTTGCAACTGTGTGTTGGAGCATAAGAGAAAATCGACGGTGACGACCCACTTTGATTCATTTGAAAATGCTTTCTGCTGCTGCGGACAAGAAAGCCATTCAACTCACGTTCACCGAGGCATCAACCTCCAAAACCCTTTCGAGGGCTACAAGAAACGAAGTGAGTAGCCTACAAGATTGAAGCTGGTCAGATAACGAACGAGTAAATGAAGTGTGTGTGTGTGTGTGTGTGTGTGTGTGTGTGTGTGTGTGTGTGTGTGTGTGTGTGTGTGTGTGTGTGTGTGTGTGTGTGTGTGTGTGTGTGTGTGTGTGTGTGTGTGTGTACAATAAATAAACATTGAATGTGTTTAATTGAATAGGAAAGGGTTTTAACGTTAGTGGCAGGTTGTGTGTGTGAGAGAGAATAAATAAGACAGCCCAATATTTAAAAACAAATCTATTATTTTTCGCAATTTCACCGCATAAAAACCCTGCATGTTTAATCGCATAATCAAGGATTTTTGCCCGCGTTTTTCTGGAGGGTCTATCCAGAGAATCCATGAGATGGTAAAAATTGAGCTAGAAAAAGTGCGTGTTTTTACTGAAGCTTCCTTTACACAAGAGGAGTTGATTTAACCCACGTTGATTCATTCACAGTCCTTCATATGAGACTGCTGCTGTCACACAGGTATCTGTGCCCATCCAATGGGCAAGTGTAGTTCTGCTCAATCCATGCAGTTTCTGTCTGTTGCCCAACAACTTATTTTCTTTCGGTCTCTTTGAAAACCTGTTCTAGCTTCCTGTCTCTTTTTAAATGAGTCAGGATGCTGCACAAATGTTCAAATGACATGAAAGTCAATTACCATTTTCAAATAGTAAAGCCTGTCTCCAAAGCCATCATTGTTCAGTGGCAGTGAGGATGTTGCAGAGCCAGGTCAGATGATAATTATTGACCCTGTCAGTGCGGGATTAACCTGCAGCCCTGTGTCCCTATGAAGAGCCTTTCTCTGTTACAAAAGTAAGATAAATATGCGTGTTAAGAGTCCCATTTAGATGTCACTTTGTCCAGATTAAACATTGCACAACATTTGGATTGCCATGGAATTTGATATTCATGTTCCCCAGAGGAAGAAGCCTATCGACTTTTCCTATAAGACTAAAGTTTGTCATTTGTTGTGTTGGGTTAACTGTTTCAACAAATGTTGGATGGATTATGGTACTCGCAAACATGTTCACCGTCAGGATGGGATGTGTCCAGTGCTTTGATTCATGAACAAATACCTGAACAACTAAGAACACTAGCCTCAGCTGTACTAGTTTAGTAATTAGCAATTGTCAGCAGGCTAAGACGCAACTGGTTAATAAGATAATTACTAGGGGTGCACCGAATGGGAAATTCTTGGCCGAAACCGATACCGAAAATAGGAAACAGTTGGCTGAATGCCGAAAGGCCGAAAATGATTAATAGAAATATATA
>NW_011342919.1:0-4537 GCF_000735185.1 Notothenia coriiceps | reverse complement strand
GCCAACATGTCTGCCGCTTGGAGATATTTCTAAATATCAGAGAAAGAGGCGCGGATTGCGATTTGTAAAACGTGTTCAGCTGACATTTCTCGAGGGGGTGTAACTGCAAAGACTTTCACCACTTCGGGATTACTCCACCTCTTGAAATCAAAACACCCGGAAAAATATGCGGAGTATGATCAACGTAACCCTGTTCTCTTACATTCGGTGAAATTTTTCGGCCGATAATTTTCGGTGGCCGAATATTCGGTGCATCCCGAGTAATAACAACAAAAAAACCAGGCATCTTTTCCTCTTAAACGACACACATACACCGTCATCTACTCTAGAATCACCAGCAAAGTCTGTGAAAGTGTGATTAGAGCTTAAGAAACAGTCCTGAAGAACCATCATAGCAGGCAAACAAAAAAGACAAACATATTTTGTCGAGCAGATTGTCCTCGACAAGGCAACCGGCAATTGTTTGTGCAGCACATCTGAACCTCCGCAGGGGATGCCCACCGCGGGTAGCAGAACATACCCGAATCCAGTAGACCTCTCAGGATTACTAGAGATCTTCCCACAGTCCAAAACAGCAAACAGGCACAGCAGAAATACGACATGTGCCATTCTCCGATGTTCCCCGGGCAAGAACCCTCCTCATCAGCCACACCGCAGCCAGGAAAGGTGGAAAAGCAAGCCCCGGCTGTGGCAAATCCTCCTCCGCACAGCAGCACACGCCCAACGGGAGCAGGCCCCAGCCCGAAGCGTGGAGCCACTCCGTCTCTCCGCGACGTCCTTGGGGCAAAATCCTTCTCCGTACAGCCGCACTCCACAGTTGGAGCAGGCCTCCGCAGACCACAGACACCAGACAGGTGGAAGCAGGCAGCAGCCGGTGGAGCCGCTCCGTCTCCTCGCGACGTCTCCGTCGGGGGGAAACCACCCAAGCACAGCCGCACTCAACAGGTGGGAGTGGGCCTCCGCAGACAACAGGACAGGACTAACAGCGACACGGTCTCAACATGAGTGACGAGCTGCAGGTGAGTGATGAGCTTAAGCTGGCGGAGTCTCACCATACAGTGCTTCTTTTGATGGTACATAACACTTCCAATTTACAACCTACTTGTTGCAAAAAGATTGAATAAATACTTAAAATCTGAAAAGATGTACAAACTTGAGGTGTAGAGTTTGATATATGTAACTTATAATAGTGATTAATTCAATAAATTCAAAAGTGCATTATTGGAAATGCAGCATCTAGTGTTTAAGGTGCTTGGCTGTACTAAGAACTACGAGTTAATACAAATACCTGTACGCTGTACTTCTTACAATTTTTTAAAACAGGCTTGTTACTTTAACCTGCATTTTGTGGTGTGATCATTATTATTAGTCATTGCGCACCATTTTTCAATCTAATGTCAAACAGAAAACACAATCCATGTATCCATCATTTCCTGATCTTCTCTAAAAAAGAGGGACCAATGAGAACTCAGCTCGAGGCGTTTCCCAGCATCCTTGGAGCTTAGCCTACGACGGCAGTCACGGGAAGCTACTGCAGGGCCTTATCTCAAACCGTGCCAGTAGCAAGCAAAGCTATTTCAACAGAGTTTAGTCACTATTTTACAAGAGTATTTTTAAACACGAGTATCTGCACTTCAACTTGAGTGAAGGATGTGTGTACTTTTGTCATCTCTAGTTAGTTGGGTCATTTGTTGGTTGCTGCAGGTCCTTCTTTGCAATGTGTATGGCTTTTGGGTTTTCGCTGATTTACGTACACAGACTCTAAAGAAGGTGTAGAATCCCGATCAGCATGAGAAGGTTCGGAAACGTTTTCTTAGACTTAAACCGTGCTGCCAGCAAATGACGGTGTCAGTGACTCAAAGCCAGGTGAGAGCTGCTGATGACGGCAGTGATGAAGCAGGGCCTCTCTCATACCGGTGCAAAAACTCTGTTTCCTGTTGGAAAGAGGGTGTCGGTCTGTGGGCTGAGCCTCTCCAAGCTGAGGTGAATTAGGCAGAGTGGAAGTGATTTGATTTCTTTCATCATTCATCACTTTTTCCACCATCTGCTGTTGTTGGGCTGTTCAAACTTTGCTCACTTCGTCTTGGAAGATGAGAATTTAGCAGAGGTAAACATCATTCTCTGAAACTGAGTTTTCATTAAAACTATGGGAATAACCTGTAATTATTATTGAATAAACTGTAAAGATAAATGTATCCACACTGTTTATTTTAGACAAGCCCTATGATTTGAATGGCATGGCTGGTTGTAAACAGGTGTGCTCCTCTCACGTCTGTGTGGATGAATGAATGCTGCCTTCAGGCTCCCAGTGGAAAAGCTTACATTTCCAGCAGTGGACATGACAGGGTGTGGTGCACCAAATGCAAACTGTACTCACATAGAGGAGTGACGCTGCTGACCACACCGACGGCACCATAAATCATGACGGTTGAATTGGATAAACAATGGTGGAAAGTAACAAAGTACATTTACTCAAGTACCATACTTCATACTACGCCACTGCATTTTGGAAGCAAATCTTTTACTTTTATGCCGCAACATTTACTAAACACTCTTACATCATAAGATGCAGCACTGTACTACACAAATACAACAAAGTATTTTAAAGATAATCTCAAATTGGCTTGACATAAAATGCCTTACACGTACATGTTACAGGATAATATAATATTATGTAAAAATGTAGGTACAATCAAGAGCCATTGTGCAATATTGAGTACTTACTTTTGATAATGTCTGTACACATTTAGCTGATATTACTTCTGTACTTCAACTTAAGTAACATTATGCATTCCAAATGTGTACTTGTACAGACAATACGTTGCTCTGTATGATAGAATGGATCCGAATGAAAAGCATGGCAGGGTTAATCCATGGACAGTCTGTTAAAGAGGGGAAAACAAAACATCAAATGGCAGCATTCCCTCTAGAGGTGTGCATGAGGGATGTAATGACGTTTGTAATTGGTCCTTTAGTGAGTTTAATTCTGTCGGTCCATTATCACTCCATGTGTGTGTGTTGTTGTGGGCACGCCAGAAGGATGTGGCTATCTCAGAAAGTGGCTGCTAATCATAAATCCATTCCCCGGAGGACTGTAAATCACTGGCAGGCCATTTGTTCCCTGGAACCAAATGTCCCTGATGTCAAAGTCTTTAGGAAGAGTCGGGCTGCGGCTCACATATTAACCAGAGCAGGTGTCCTGTTAAAGAACCTCCCCTACTCCTCTTTGTCTTCTGTCCGTCCACGTTAACCTAGCTTTTGAGTGTTTTTCTTTGTTCCTCCTCTGACAGAACATGAAAGCGTTAAACAAACAGGCGATGTAATACCAAGCTCCCCCCCACCCACCGTCAGCCAGACAAGGTGACTTTCCTGAGGCGGCCGAGCACTCGCAGCATGCACAACAATATAATCAAATCCTGTCATTTAGTCGACCTCTCCTCCCTTTTCTGTCTGTGTTTTCACATGACTTCTATGAATGAGAAGGGGGGGGGGGGCCCTCACTCATTTCACTGATTGTGTTCTCTTTTTTAAACTCTAAAGTCACCTACATTCATCTTGAGCTTCCCGGACCAGCAGAGCAGGGTGCAGAATCTCAATCACTACCTGACCACTTCCATGACATTCACTCATGCTTTCCAGCTGCCTCAAGCTTTTCCCCATTTAGTTCCATTTCTAATGCCCACTCTTCTCCTAGAAGATCTCTGCTCTTTGAGGATAATGGACCCAAGTAGGGTAGAGTGCTTTTTACTGGGGTGTAGCACTTTTGATGTTAGAATTCTCCGCTGTCAGTAGTGGGGGCTGTGAAAAAGTGGGTCATGCACGGGTTTCCCTTCCATTTCAGAAAATGCTGAAACAAGTATTATTTGGAGAGAATGATCTTTAGCCCTTGTTAATATCTCCAACACATGCCCAACTACGAAGGCATTTGACTTTAGTCTTTGTTATTCGCGACAGCAATTTCTGGATGCACATTTTTCCAAACCCCTGAGAACAAAGCCGATGACAGAAACAACAAAAACACTTGTGCATGAAATGTGACTCCTCATTTTAGATCCATCCCTAACGATGTGTTCTCTGCTGGGCCCGTGGCCGGCATCACATTCTAGATTTTGCTATTCAAATGTATTAAAATTATGGCTATGCTGTGGTTTTGTTGTTTGGTTTGGATTATTTGCTTGTTCGTTGCTGAGGTTTTGGCTCAGCGGCTGTGTGAAATAGCTTTCCCATCTGTGACGATATTGTCATCATACTATTCCAAACAGTAAAGGTGTGCTGTCTCTTTAAGATCATTTCACTCCAGTATTTCCAGACACGTCTAAACCAATGTGACTGTCCTTATTTTCTCTCCTTCTGAATAATTCCCATCCTCCACCTTGTCCCGTATCCTCTCTTTCATTTAACCAGCCGTCCTCTGCCTGTTCTCCCCACCCCCCATCCATCCAAGACAGACTCAATTAATAGACGGACTGAGAAAGAGCAAAGACGCAGAGAGACAGCAAGCTAAAGAAACAAAGGGGACGAAGAGGAAATGGATGAG
>NW_011342918.1:6226-10168 GCF_000735185.1 Notothenia coriiceps | reverse complement strand
GACTCTAATTGATGGCTAATTTCATTCTGTAGCTGCTGGATGGTTAACGGTACGTCCACACAGCAGCTTTGAAAAAATCTTGAAGCTGGGCGTGTCTGAAGCTTGGCGATTTTTTGCGAGCAACGCGACCAACAACCAATCACATGAATCTCCCGCCCCCGACATACAAAGCAATAAACCCCGGGGATTTTATGCGAGCAATATATATATATATATATAAACTCCCCAAACAGGCGAAAACCTACCAGTTTCACCCACTGTCTCTGCCACCTCCCTCCATGCCTGGTTCCTCCGGTTTGTATCCCGGTAAATAGTTCTGGTCGTAAAGAACCGGGTGATTTGCTACCGTAATATCTCGTTTGGAATATGAGGAAATGAACTGCGGTCTGGCTCTCCCAGCTTGCACGCGGTTTGATTGGCTGCGCTTGCACTGGCGGGATTTGCATAAAAAATGCAATGATAGATGCTCGTGATGCTTGCAAAGCCATGCCATGCTCCCCACAATGCAGTTCGGCGAAGATTAAAAATCTTCTACGTCACCCCATTCAAGTGAATGGGCGAAGCGTTGAAAGCATTTTTCGATGCCTGTAGTGTAGACGGGCCGAAGGCACTTAGCCCTCAGTTACTCCCAGGAGAACGTCCCTGTAGTTGGGGAGGGGGGGCCGTGCGGTGCCCCCACAAATAGAATCAAATTCTGTGGGAAACACTGAATAGGGTTGCTAGATGTTCCTGTTCTAGGAAAATATCCATGTTTGCTAGCTAGCAGTCTTCTTGTCTTCTTGTTGAAGCATGGCTTCACAAATTGACAGCAGACTAACTTGAAATCAGTGGATGGAATGTGAATCAGATCACCCAAATGCACATGAATAATGCAAACAGGGGCCATCTTGTAAAAGACATTGCTCCATAGTGTGTAATAGCATAACTATATACAAGACGATAAACACATCACATAATTGAGGCATAACAACAGGCAAGTGATCATTCAAACTAGAATGAGAGCTGGTTGAGAAGCAGTTTCCATCCCTGTTGGTCCATATTGTCTTTACTTCATCATACCCTATTAGAAATTTTGTGAAATTGCAGCATATTAATTATTGAGTTGTGGACGAAAATGTGTTGTGAATAAACTTTGATTGCCAAATTCGAATCTTAAGTTCAAGTGTACATTTGTGCCAAATATGAAGAAGTTCCTGATAGGCGAAAGGAATGGACTGCATAGAAACATTAAATTACACTACCAAAAAGTTCCTGAAATCCTTCTGAAATCACTTTCACTTTCTGTGCTAAGCTAAAATATAAGGTTTCCACTTTTTTTTACATTGTGCTCTAAATAAAATTGCTGCGGTACCTTGAACCTGCAGTCATGGAAGAATGTTCTGAAAATAGTTTGCCACATGTTGTGCATACATTGGTTAAAAGGTTTAAGTTTAAAGCATTCTGCTCTGCAATGTACTTACATTTTGGGTATTACGCAGAGTTCAACTTGGCTTCATGCAATCATTGTAAAGTAACCCAAACCTCTTAATATTGAGAGTGTAAGCCGGAGCTGGTAATTAAATATAATGAAGAGAAGCAGAGAAATGTGGCAGACGGTTCAGTTAAGGCCCAATGAGTGGATGCTGATCCTAAAATACTTCTCATGGCATAACAGTACATTTTAATTCATTCATGAGACTTTGTTAGCCTCTGGGCCTGTTCTATTAGATGTACAAGTGTGTTCTTGTCAACATGCAATACAAAAAACTTTCACCATCTTTGTGTCCTTTAAATAATTTTCTTGTTTTGATTCTCTTCTCTTCACTGTTATAAAACCGTCAGCAAAGAAATATACAGATATATACTTGACTGCCGAGTCATTACTTAAAAGGTCATGGCCTTCTCTCTTCAGTTGTATACTCACTTTTCTTTTTCTGGATTTAAAGAAAGTCGTTGCAGCTCTGTATCTCAATGGGATAGCATCACATTTGTCCAATCACTGGAAAAAATGGCTGTACTTAAAGAGCAGTTACAATATTTCTCCACCGACAGCTAAATAAAAAGGTATTGGTGAAGTTGCCTATCACCAAAAACAATCACCTCGTTCTCCAGCTTTCATCTCCCAGCTCCATTTTCTTCATCGATCTTTTTAGAATCCTTCCCTACTTTGTACACTCTCACCCCTTTGTGTCTTGCCATAATAATAATTTGTTATGTTTTATTCAACCAACTGTATGTATGTTCCCTGTAAAAGCGATTTGTATACCAAATAAACAACACAGAAAGGCATTTTAGTAAGCAGTGTATGGAAATCTAGCTCCATTAAGCATCACATGAATTTTCCCTAAGATATAGGATTGATCTTCGCTAACTGTTGCCTCAATCTGCCACTTTCACGTCTAAAGGCCGCTACACACCAACCTGAGACTAAAGAAAGCGTACCGAAGGCGTCCCGACTTTTACGTCCGCTACGTCGCCTGCGTCGGCTACGCCGCCCGCCTACGAACACACCGCAAAGACTTCAGTCGACGAGTGGCAATAACTGTCCTTACCAGCAGGCAGCGGTAGTGTGTATTCGTCATTCAAAAGAGGCAACAGCCAATCAGAGTGATTTCTTTGGCCGACTTTCTTTGGCAGATTCAACATGTTGAATCGGCCGCGGGAGGTTGTTGAAAATGTTGCCTTAAGCATTGAGGTGCGGGACGCACCAAACCTGAGTAGGCGCGTGAATGCCGGACCTGCCTCTCTGACGGCCTTGGCTCACAATCGCGGTAAGGTGTGTCAGGCCTACCGCCAATCCTATGGCATTCGCCATTTCTCTCACCACAGCCACACGGGGTCCTTTTCAGCATTAGCTGCTGATTTATTTTCCCATTGCTCCCTCTCATCCTCTTCGTCCTTCTGTTTCTTCAGGCTTCTTATTTCAAAGCCCCCTGCCTGTCACCCCCGGCATATTCTCACGGTTGTTCTGCTTGCTTTAATCTTTGTTCCTCATTCTCGGTCTTTATTTGCATGAAGGGTGGATGCGCCTGCATGAGCGTATATCATGGTAAAACGCAACCGATCATTTGGTTTCCTGTTTCCTTCCTTTTTAACTGACCTGTCCCAGCTGCTGCCGTAGTGGGATTGTTTGCTCAATTGCAGATAACCTGTATTTCACTGTGAGCGTGAAGTCACAAATTGACTTTAGCTTCAACCTCCTGAATGCAATACAGAACGCTGTGAACAAAAGTTGAGATTGAAACTGTGTTTCATGTAGCCTTATAATGGAAAACCATGTGGTGGTGCCATCTGAACTTTAAAAAGTTAAGAAACGGCAGCCGTAGGCTAAACCGGATCTATATAGGACTGCTTGACAAAAACTGAATTTCCCTCGCAGTTGTACCCTCACGCTTTATCATTGTCTCCTTTTGGAAATGTATCGATTCATCAGCATTAGCATTTTAATTATAAGTTGTGGCCCAAAGGAGTATTGTGAAGACCATTGACTTGCACCGATCTTTTCGTTCATCCTTGATTCCAAAAAGTTGTCCAATTCTTGAGTATCACAAAATGTCTGGATTATCACAAACTGAACTTGTCGTCAACTGACCTTTCACTAACCCGTCAGTTTGAGCATCAACTAGCAGTTTAAGTGGTGTGCATGGGCTGTATGAGCTAATCATCAAAAGAGTAGTGGGTGATGTGTATTGAGCTTTCCTATATAGTGTTTATTCGATTAAGCGTAAGGGTGCAACATAAGAGGTTTGGCTAATTGCCTATTAGATTCCACTAGTGGAAACCAGGGGTTATAAAAAGGAGGAGGAGCTTATTAACTAATTATTGTCTATTACGCTAAAATAAAAATTCTCAGACAAAAAAGTTTGGTATCTCCCTTAGGTTATGGGTAGTTCGGAACGGTCTAGTGCAGTACGGTAGCCAATTGGCGGTATCGGTTGGTTTTCTGTAGGTCGTCATAACTGG
>NW_011342918.1:0-6200 GCF_000735185.1 Notothenia coriiceps | reverse complement strand
ATATATATATATATAATTTTTATTTTCCATTTTTATTTTGTAATCATCTTGCGACCCCCACTTTGGGAACCCCTGCGCTACGTCGCCTGCGTCGGCTACGCCGCCCGCCTAGGAACACACCGCAAATACTTGAGTTGACGAGTGGCAATAACTGTCCTTACCAGCAGGCAGCGGTAGTGTGTATTCGTCATTCAAAAGAGGCAACAGCCAATCAGAGTGATTTCTTTGGCCGACTTTCTTTGGCATGTTGAATCGGCCGCGGGAGGTGTGAAAATGTGCCATAAAGCAATGACGGTGCGGGACACACTAACCTGAGTAGGGCGCTGCGAATGCCCGACTGCTTCCGACGGCCTCTGACTCCCAAAATCGGGTAGGTGTGTCAGGGCCTTAAGGAAGCCATGTACTGCAAGCTGTACATATAAAGTGAGTTTGTGTTGAATGTATGTATAGTGGAGTGGAAGCCTTTATCAGCTAGGAGCTGAACTCCTAACCTAGGGCTGTAATGTTAGGGGTCATAATCAACAATGCACTACCAGAGTGTGTGTGTGTGTGTGTGTGTGTGTGTGTGTGTGTGTGTGTGTGTGTGTGTGTGTGTGTGTGTGTGTGTGTGTGTGTGTGTGTGTGTGTGTGTGTGTGTGTGTGTGTGTGGTGTGCAATGAAGCCGACAGATAGTCCATACTCTAATAGCCAATGACATGAGAGGTGAACTGCATCAGACCTTGCATGCTGCTGCAGGCCAGAACATCTGAGCCAGGCAGGAAGATGTGAGTGTGTGTGAGGACGCACGTATACGTCGCAACACATTGGAATCACCACCTTGACTGGATGACTGGGCCTTACCTGCTGCAGTTTCACTTCATAAACACAAAACAAACACTGTAGCCAGAGATGTCCCGATCCGATCACGTGATCGGAGATTCGAGCCGATCACGTGAATTTCAAAAGATCGGAATCGAGAGGAAAAAAATCGGGGATCGGGAGTTTTTCTTTTTTTTATAAAATATTTTTATTATTTTTATTTAATGTTGCAAAAATGTTCACGTCTTAAAGTCATCCTGAGGCCTTAGTTTTGGTTTAAGATTAGACATGTATGTGTTGCTTCTTTTGGGATTGTTTTCATAGACCTGGTTGCTTATTTCTCTCAAATCTGGCAACAGAGTGGGCAGGGCGCAGTGTCAAATAGTAGCAGTAAGCTAACGAGAGGCTACGTTCAGCTGGTGACTCGGGAGTCGGGACAGAGAAAATGTCCGGAGTTTGGAAGTATTATAAAATTGAAAGCGAAGGCAGTGTAACAGCCAGATGCAATGTTTGCAAGGCGGAAGTTCCGCGTGGTGGAAAGAACAGAGTTACGTTCAACAGGACCAATCTAATACGCAACCTGAGAAACAAACAACAACAACAAGACGAGTACACAGCGGCCACTCATGTAACGGCACTGAAACAACCGACACTTTTAGAGACTTTTAAAAAGGAAAGAGAAACTGCCCCAGAACAGTGAAAAGGCCAAAGAAATAACAGCCAAGATAGCTGAATTCATCGCGTTCGATGACCAGCCGTTATCTGTTACCTTTTCTTTTCTCTTAATGATCGGGAGAAAAAAAAAAATCGGTATCGGCAGATTGTCAAAATCAAATTATCGGAATCGGATCGGGAGCAAAAAAAGGTGATCGGGACATCCCTAACTGTAGCCGTAAGTTTTGTTCCACTAATGTTAAGTAAAGCAGATAAACAATATATAACAAATAAAATAAAACAATGTGAAAAGGTCTGACCTTGGCAAACTTACCTTTACTATTCACTTCCCCCTTTTTGTATCGCTTAAATTGAGACTAGAGGGTACAATCAGATCGCTTTAAAAAAAAAGAAAAACCTGATAACATTGTCGAAAGCTTCGGGAAATGAATACAAGCTTAGTTCATTTGCAGATGACATATTGCTCTATTTAAGTCATGTGAATACTTCTATTCCATATGTAATTCCCACCGTGACAGAGTTTTTACTTTGTGTTGTTGACCCATCAATATCCTCTCAAAGTCGACACTGAAAAACACAAAACCACGGCCATTTGGGGTGATTGATAGGACTGCTAGCTTTGCTGGCTGCTCTAAATGACTAATTCCTCATATTTTGCCAGTGGTGCTCAGTGCTGACAGCAAAGCATGCTCATCTTGGCATTTCATAAATACTCCACAGCCAGGAGAAAAGCAAAAAAATAAAAAGGTGTTACGGCTGCATTACAATTTAAACAGCACGATTTATTCGACCAGCATTGTGATTTGTGGAGAAGGGTGTGGGCTTCTCCACTACTTTCTCTTTTCATTTTACCCATAAGACTTAGCACACCAGTCCTAACCTAATGAGTCCACACTCTTGACCCATTCATTCAACACGCCTGACAACATACTTTACTCCGCTCCTTATTCTGACATTTATTTACTCCTTGACAAAAACTCCAAGCTGTTTCTAAGGTTAAAACCGCAATGGGTTCTTACCATCTCTGTGTTTACACATTTATTTTGATCCTTCGTTTTCTTTAAAAGCCTCTTTGACATCCTTTTAAGCAGTCTATAAAAACACCTTGCTCGACTTTGCCCCTTATGCGACTGAACAATACACAACAATTGCTATTGTTTGCTGCTAAGAACAAAGTAAATCTGTATGTTTGAAGGCTTTGAGAGTAGCTGTCATTCCACCGCTGCCTTCCTGTTTACCCTGCCTTCTTTCACCTTGTTACTCCGTTGGAGTCCGAAAACAGAAGCAGAGGATACCTGACGATGTTATTGCACTTTTTATGATCCACTTGAGTACGTTCATCAGGTTACCAATCAATGGGGAACTGTAACATCCTCAATTCATGTATACACAAGTGTTCTATTGATGCCCAGCACATTTTTGGGTCAACATCATCCTTTTTTTGAGAAAGGCTTAGTCCATGTTGTAATAAAAAGCTAGTAATCAAAATTATATCTCCATAATCAACAGAATGGGAAAAAAGACATGACATTGTTCCCAAGGACACTTAAAGGGTCCCCATTATACTTTTGGGGGTTTTCCAAAAGTGAGCATAACTGACTTCAAGTGCCAAGCCATGGACCCTGCACCCTTGAGGTAAAGAACCTGAAAATACGTTTATTGTTAAAATGCGTAATAATGCCCATTTCACCACACCCCATATTGCCAATGTGTAACAGAGATTTGACATGATAAATGTATTGACAGAGGTGTCGCTAAACTGTTGTTCCCTCAGACCCCATTTATACGGGAACGTTTGCATTTACGCACCTTATGCGTTTTCGAAAAAGTCTTCCGTTCACACGCATTCTGCTCAATTAACGTGTCCGTTCACACGAGACCGCTGGAAACGCTGTAGTACATATGTCGGGCCTGTAAGTGGCGCTTCTGCCGCCACAAAATACACCAAAAGCAGCGAAGAAGGACCCGGAGCATGGTTGCCCTTCTGTTTATTCTCTGTGGTGGACAGCGTGTTCTCCTGCTGTATATCTCTCCAGTAGTCCACCAGCAGATGAAAAACACCCACCTCTACCTCTTCCAAGGGACGATGGAACCGTTCGGCAGAATTTCCGTTAAAAAAATTTCCCGCCGGTCAACACTTCCGTTAAAGTTGAAATCTTCCGGACAAAATTAGAAAAGTGCCGGTCAAAGGTCTTCTTTGTTATTTATTGAGCTTTAAAACAAATTCATAACGACTCTATATAATAATAATAAACGGAGCCTCACTTTTCCTCCCCCTCTTCTGACAGCCCAGCAGCTGATCTCTGAGCAGGAGACGTGGGGAGAGGGAGGCGGGGCTATTTCATCGTTATCAGAAAATGATCGTATAGAGACTTACACAAGGAGCCGTTTGCCTCCCCAGAGCGTTCCGTTTGCAGATCTATCCACCTTGGGACCCGTTATCGTTTGCGGGGTCCGTTTCTATCGTTTTGTTACGGCTTCGTGTAAACGAAAGGGCTATACGCAAGAGAAACTTTGCAGATACAACCGTATCGTCCTCTTGTAAACGGGGTCTCAATGAACAGCCACTTAAGACATCGTCATCAAGTCTCATTCCTTAGGGTGTGTGTCTTCTGTCCCAATGGAGCAGGACAATACGGCAATTGAACCTTGAGTTAACAGACAAGCAAGCTAAGAAGTGCTGCCTACATAAGTCTTGCATTGATTACTTTATTGGTTCTCAATCTCTCCTCCTCTACTATAGACCAAAAAAACTAAACAACTTGCAAGACAGGCACACCATCACAAGAAAAGAACACGTTTTCATGTACACACATACAAGTACTGTTAGTATCAAGAAAATACTTTGTTGTACCTTAAGCAGGTACAGAGCACAACAGTGGCATGCAGGCACCAGTTACTGCAACTGATAATAAAATAACCAGAAATAAATAAAGATGAAAAATAACCGTTCACTTAAAAAAGGACATACTAAACTCCCTTCCACTAAAAATAGAGGCACTGTCAATTATAGTGAACTAGTGATTCCCAATCAAGTATACTTGCACCCAAGGGGGTACACAGAAAGATAGTTGAGTAGCTCGTCTAATTAAAAAAAAAACTCAAATGAACCCATTGGAAACAAACAACAAACAGATGAGTGGTGCTGGAGGGATGTTAGAGCTCATCTGACAGGGAAAAAATGGTTGGGAATCTGTGATGGAAATACATGCATGATATATACACATGCATGGCAAAAGAGCTACAAGATTACTAATGTAACATAATTATGACAGTTATACACAAGAATCTGAAACAGAGAGATTGGGAGGAGTGAAGGGGGGAGATGCAAAGAAGAAGGGAGGAAGTGTGAAAAGGTACAAGGGGAGGAAGGAGGACGACCGCCTTTCTTTCATCTGTGAATGCAATTTGCTAAGTGAGTACATTAAGTGGGGCACCACAGTGTGTGTGAGTGTGAAAAAAGAGGGAAAGAGAGGGAGAGCATGAGAGAGAAAAAACATGACACAACTACTGATCTCTAAAGTTGAGTATGTGGAGAGGAGAAAATGTTGAGTCCTGATCTTGCTTATATGCTAGGTCCCTGTAGTGTGAGCAAATATCTGACCAGAAGAGTTTTTTACATGAATAATCAGTGATAAATATAATAATATCAGTGAGGCACAAGTTTAGCCAAAGATTATTCTGAAAATTGGACACCCATGTCATTTGTAAATCATTTCTTATTTGCAGTACATCATTTTCTGCAGACTTACTGTTTAGCAGATTTGAATGGCACTATTAACATCCCCTTACTACCCTGCTCAATAAGCTTATTGCTGACCGTGTCACTTTTACTGCACTGCATTTTAGCAACAATTGTAAAGAACACTTTCTACGTATTGTGAAGGTCAGCTGCTTGTGATCAGAGAGAGTAGATTGCTTGTTCTTCTGTCATTGCATTTTGTCTGTCCACACGTGTATCTGTCGGAAGGAGGGAGCAGTGATAAATGTGCGAGTTGTCAGGAAGTAAATGGTGCTATCGAGTTGTGGTCTGGTCCGGGGTGTCAGGAGAGGTACGAGGCTAATTTCCAGCAGCAAGGCTATAATGGGATGTGTGTCTGTTTGTGACTGTGTCTCTGTGTTTGTGTGTGCACCCACAGCACTCCATGTTCCACCTGGCACAGTGGATTAGGTGCAATTAATCTTAGTTAAGCAAGCCCTGTGGAGAGCTGCCTTCCTTGCGCGCGTGCACACAAACAGAAATACAAACACACACCGAGATGCTGGGATGCACAAGAGAGTGAGAGCATAGTGTAGCAGCTGCTTTGTGTGCATAACGCACTGACGAGTTCCCCATATGCACATTTGACAGTGTCGCTTGTCACAGGGCTTTGTTTTTACAGTGGGAATAGGTTGACGATGCAGATGGGGAAATGGTGATAATGTTTGCTCACATTATCAAATACTGTTAGTTTATCTTTTTGGATGGGAGAAAAGGTAAACAATGATTTCTCTTGATCTCCCTGTCAGTACTCGTTTAGATTCACACATGTTAGCAAGAGCTATAGAATGCAGAGTATGCATAAAGTATGGACGGTAACTAATTATTTTGTCCTTTCCAAACAGTTAAAGCGATCATATTTATTCTATATAAAAAAAGGCCTACATTCTGAATAGGCATTGTTAAAAACCTGTTAAGCCCCAAGGTCCCCGCCGGCGGGTACTTTTTTTTTTTTTTTTCACGACAC
>NW_011342917.1:0-2650 GCF_000735185.1 Notothenia coriiceps | reverse complement strand
ACACACTTCGCTGCTCTGCCTATCAGTGCTGCTGACAAGGACACACATCCTCTGTCCTGCTGCGACCACACACACACGCACACCGTCACAGACACACACGGACACACACACACACGGACACACACGACACGGACACAGCAAGAACAATGCACATTCTCCAACACATTGACATGGAAACACATTCCAAAATAGGGTGCATAAAACAACAACCTGTCATCTGGTACAAACACGCAGCTGGCTGTAAACACTCAGGCTTTTTATCCCGGTCCAACCAAACCCGGAGCGTTGCAGCCTGAAGGGGGTAAAAGCTTTTCAGAGGCCGAGTTTACTGAAGTCTTTGGATAGGCTTTGTTATCCTTCACAGGGGACTGAACCGCCTCACACTGCTCACAATGGGACCAGGAGTCAGTGAAGTGAGAGGGTGAGGAAGGTGGGGAAAAAAATCAATTTGTTGTCGAGGTGGTATTTTCACAGTGCTCTGCTTGAAATGACCAATCACACAGCACGAGGCCGCAGCCGGTGCGAAATTGAAGTGAGAGCATCTGGCAGAAAGAAAGAAATAAACCTGTGTCGGTGTGGAAGTTGAAAACACCTGATCCTAAAGTTGGCTTTGATAACATTTTAACTGGAGATATATAGGATTATTTCACTATTTTATAACAGTTTATAATGTGGCGGGATAGAGTGGTGCAGGAATGATCCTAAAACCAGGAAATGACTTCTGGTTCCCTCATCACATTTTTTGGAAGTCAGTAAATACCCCACTCGTGAATTTCTGAAGCTTCTATGTGTCTTAAAAACGCTGGATGCTAACAAGTGGCTAATGAGACTGCTAAACATCATCAGGCTAAGCGTTAGCCGCCTTTAGCTTAGCGGTGGTTATGCAAAGTCATCTGACCGTGATGTAGTTCCTTTTAGAGCCTAACGTTAGCTTTTAACCTATGGTGATTGCTTAACGCTTTAAAAAACCCAAAAGTGGTGTTATATGTTTGTTGATTATCCCGTTGAAAGACGTGTTAGTTGGATGTGTTTAAGTGCGCGATTTAGGCTAATCTTGTACATCAGCTGTGTAACATTTGTAGTTGAACTCTGGTCATGGCTTCACAAAGCATTATACCACGGAGACACGCGCGATGGAGAATAGAAATTGTTAGGACATGCAAACACTGATTAGCATGATCATGACAGGATAAGATTGTGACAGACAGAAAGGAGGACAGGGACTCAGGATCTAGTGGTGTTGACTTGGAGGCTGGTGGTCGACTGAGTGATGGAGAGAAGCTGATGGACTGAGACAGATAACATGAGACAACCTTTATATATACAGTCTATGGAGACAACAAGTCAGGAATTGGAAGGAAGAAGAGCTCAAACAGCAGAAAAGCAGGAAAACATTCACATAACATGCGTAAAAACTGCTTTGATCAAATGACAACAAATTCATTGATTTACTGAGAAATGCTTTACACCACGAAATGTTCCATATGCAAACGAGAACTATAAAGCAGTTATATATCAGTGAATACATTGATGTGTGTACTTAACATGATGATTCTGACACCTTGTTATGGGCACAACACACCCACACACACACAAACAAATTGTGTTGTGAGTGTGGACGTATAAGGCGGGGTGAGATCCAGCAGGATTCTGTCAGGCTTTGTGCTTCAACTCCATATCCTTACATCTGCAGTTGTTGTGCAAGATAAGCTGCAAAAGACTCCACAGAACTGCTCATGAAATATGAACAACAGTGTTGTTAATGTAACCGCAGCCGCGCTCACCGCCTAAAGTTTAGCTGTTCTAATGATCAACGTTGCCCTCTGATTCAACTTGATCAAACAGCAAAAACTCCTCAGATTCAATTTAAAGAAACACGATACAGTTGGCAGTCAACAAAAAGGCTTAAGACAAGGATTTTCTCCCAAGAGTATGACATTTACTATCAAATAGACACATTTACAAACAATATTTGAACCAGCAAAAAACAAAAATGTATTAGGAATTCATCTACTATGCTATTTAAAATGGTATCCAGTGTATAAAAAACGACTAAATGAGCGCAGACAGTTACTGTTGGGAGGGGGAAGCAAGCAGGTCAAATTTGAATACTACTCACCGCCACTCACACGTGCTCTGTACAGACACAGCAACTGAAAAGGAAGTGATAACTTAAGAAAAGTGCAAAATTAACTAAACACAAACACACTTAAGGGGCAGTGAAGTGCACGTGAGGGCCTAACACCGCTGAATCCCAACTCCCAAGGCTGCCGCTCACGTCAGGGGGGCTGGATCCCTCAACGAAAGACACAAAGCACAACAGTACATCAATTCATTGAGATAGTGAAAACACTCATACTCTTGGGAGAAAATCCTTGTCTTAAGCCTTTTTGTTGACTGCCAACTGTATCGTGTTTCTTTAAATTGAATCTGTGGAGTTTTTGCTGTTTGATCAAGTTGAGTCAGAGGGCAGCTTTGATCAGTAGAACAGCTCAACTTTAGGCCGTGTGCGCGGCCGCGGTTACAGTAAGATTAAAGTGCACAAAGGGCAGAGCAGACTACCACTACTACTCTACGACTACCATACTTGCCAACATTTAGACCTCAGAAATCGGGAGCATTTCAAAATGCAAAATGGGGGGGGGGTGCT
>NW_011342916.1:9290-13440 GCF_000735185.1 Notothenia coriiceps | reverse complement strand
CAAGCGCAGCCAATCAAACCGCGTGCAAGCTGGGAGAGCCAGACCGCAGTTCATTTCCTCATATTCCAAACGAGATATTACGGTAGCAAATCACCCGGTTCTTTACGACCAGAACTATTTACCGGGATACAAACCGGAGGAACCAGGCATGGAGGGAGGTGGCAGAGACAGTGGGTGAAACTGATAGTTTTTTCGCCTGTTTGGAGAGTTTATATCCAGTTTACTTCGTTTTAACATTGCTATTGCTTTGTATGTCGGGGGCGGGAGATTCATCTGATTGGTTACTCGCAAAAAATCGCCAAGCTTCAGACACGTCCAGCTTCAAGATTTTTTCATGCCTGTAGTGTAGACGGGCCGTAAGGATGTGTTTGCAAAAAAAGCTTTGCAATGACTTTGCCTAAATATATTACGATAATGAATTGTCATAAAATCCGAACAAGTAACCCTAACCCTAAACCCTTGGGTTAAACCTAACCCTAACCCTAATGTCCGATGTCAATCAAATATAAGTAAAGAAGAATACAGATCAGAGGACACATCAAATGCTAGCATAAGAAGTATTTCCGTCTCTGCCAAAACGACCCGTCTGGAAGCATTTTTGCAAGAGAAGAGATTTTTTCTTTATTTTCTTGAGCCAAGAAAGTGTTTCATCTGTCTTCTTCAGGTTTGCTGTATATTTATGAAGCTGCATTCAAAATAAATTGCACACTCGAAAAAATATATAATTTTTAGTCGGAAAATAACGCTTTGAATCATAAATTGTTGCATCAGTTAAAAACAAATCTGTATAGGAGGCGGCACATTTCACTTATGCCTGTCACTATTAAATAATAACAAATAATAGAAGTACTACTTGTTACTTGTTAAACAACGTACCATAGCCAGTATGACAGCTAAAATACAACTTAATGAGGGACAGATCCCACTTCACACCCGTCTATAAAAGAGCAGGAATTATGAAAACCGACGTCTAATTACAGCGATGCGGCTCGAGCTGTTTTTCTGTGAGGGGCTTACCAGGTTCAGGCTCTCGGCCCTCACTCCAACAGGCCATAATTAAACCAGAAGAATAGGTTGTTAAAGGATAAGTCTTTTCTTTTTTTCATACTTAAGAAGATTTTCTGATTATCCACGCTGAAACAGATGTGCTTGGAGTTCGTAGAAAAGTCATCTGGGTTCGTTGAGCTGTGAGGATTATTTTTATGAGAAGAAAGCAGCTGAACAGAGGGGTTTAGGGGTCTGAGGTTTGTATGCTATAAAATAAATACAAAATTAAGGTAAAGGTGATTCTGCTCTAACGTCATCTCATCAGGAGCTCTTTCTCCAATCTCGTGCTGGATTACATTTCTAAAAGTTGTTCTAAAACTTGTTATAACTTTGTGTTAGCTAACATAATATCTATAATGGGGCAACAACGTGTCTAAAAGTCAACTCACTCTAACTTCCAGACACTGCTTTGACCTGTGAGTTGATGGATTGATTCTTGAGTCTGAAAGAACCATCATGGCTTGGAATCAGCTTCCTCAATTTCCTCTGGTTATTTTAGCAATCTCAGAACCAAGTTACTGCCAAAATCAGACCCAATTATTTCTCACCAAAATTGATTTCTGATCTCCTTTTTTCCGTTGGTGCCCAAAGTAACCGACTCAATTTCTACGTCATGGATAATGATGATGAAGCATTTGTGTCTGGGAAAACATTGGCATGATCAAATTTAGACCTTTTAAATGAAGATTAATTTACACGGTGATTTCTTTGAAAGGCTAACTCTTTCCTTTGATTATTGACTTTAAGGTCTCGTTAGGGTTTGGATAATTCAGCAGCTTAATCCCACCTAATCACAGACAAATAAATGGACTTCCAGTAATAAACTCAGTGGGCTTTCTGCTCGTACACCACTGGTCTCTCAGGGAGGTTAACATAAACTCAAGACTAATATGATGTAATCCACTGTAAGCGCAAGGGCAAACAGCTTGAACTACATGTACATTATTTAAAAGGAAAATCCCCTATTTATTGTTCAGGAACTACCATTAAAAACTATTGAGTGCTATTCATCTAGAACAGTGTTTTTCAAAGTGGGGGCCCCGACCCCCCGGGGGGCCGCCAGCGGGCGCCAGGCGGGTCACTCAAAGTTTGAGGGAAACAGGATTTTTTCTTTTTTTTAAGTTTGATCTTTTTTTCTTTTTTTCTTATGTTATTAATAACTGCATATCTATCAATCTAAGTGTCCTTTGATGCCAATCTTTTCATATTTTTAGTTTTTGAATCACACGACCGCCTTTCAAGCCCAGAATTGAGCTGCCGCTACAGAGAGTGAAAATCTGCTCAGCTTTTGGAGCAAGTGAGAGCTCGTGAATGTTTCGCTCTGCAGCTGGATGAGAGCACGGATATAGCAAATGTCGCAGAATTGCTTTCATACAGCATTAGATTTATTTCAGAAGACAACTTTGTTGAGGAAATATTATTTTGCAAAGCACTGGAAGGTAGGACCACATGAAGAGACATTTTCCAAGTTTTAGATGAGTACATCATCTCAAATGGACTTGACTGGTCTCGTTGTGTGGGTGTGTGTTCAGATGGGGCAGTGGGGCTATGACAGGCAAAGAAAGCGGAGTGACAGCTTCGATCAGGCAGAAGGCCCCAAATGTAGTGGCAACGCACTGCATGCTCCATCGGGGGGCACTTGTACACATCATTTAAAAAAAAAAATTGCAACAGGGGGGTCCCCGCCAGAGGATAATGCTATATGGGGGTCCTTGGCATGGCAAAGTTTGGGAACCCCTGATCTAAAACACTTTAATACCACCAAATAGAACACTGTTAAACAATGAACTAGAACATCCATAACATTGTTTGCAAACTTAGAAATTATTTATCTAATATATCATATTCCAATTACTTGTATATAGACTCTGATTAGCCGAGTGGTAGAAGTCCACCTGCCCCTGAGGGCCTCCTGAGCTAACAACCTGCTGAGCTACGGCCTCAAGTCGAGGTCGCGGGTCCAGGTACCACAGAGGTTAGCCTACGGCCTCCTGTGGCTGTGTGCTAGTTGGCTCCATTTCAAGGACAATGTACGACCAAAGCGATCGACGGTTGGTTTCGCGTCCTAATAGGCCTCGCTACCGGTCTGCTACCCCGGTCTGAACGAAGAGTGGCTACAACCGGCTTCAGGCGTCATAACGGTCAAGGGTTCGGACGCGAGGATAACCTCCCGTTCAGTCGACACAAAAGGACTTGAATATGGTTGGGTGTCGTGGTTTGATGGAACGTGTCGAAGGCAGAGGAGCACCAATACACTCGAGTATGTTGGATTAGGAGACTTGGAGCGTGTTCCGGCGAACCGGTTGACTCCAGGTTTGTCTGCCTCCCTGAGACTAACCTAAATGAAGTTGCGTCCGGTACAGCGGAGGTCGAGACCTTCGACACACAGCAGACACCGGCCTTCACCTCCGACCTAGTCCATACAATTGGCTAAGTCTTAGTTTTAGCTCAAAACGTCCATAGTTGTAGTTCCTCAACGAAACCACATACAACACGGTGTATTTGTTGTGTTCTTCATTTACAATTCTCCAGTTGATATTGTTATGCGGTTTTGCTGAATAAATTGTAAATTTTCATAAAGGTGGTTTACATTATAGTTACTTCGTTTTTGGTGACATTTTGAATGTTTATGGTATATACTGTGATACGTCACAATACAAAATTTAACCTCCGACACACTTTACAAAAATCTTCTTTATACCCTCCACGTTGTTACCCTCGGTCCTTTCCAACTATCAGAAGGGGTGGAGAGAACAAGAAGTAAGAACAAACAGGGTAGGACATCAACTTGGCCTACTAACCGGCACCCAGTACCCTCCCTTCTACTTCCCAACACAACACCCTAGCAAGCTTCCTCCTCGTCCACTCCTTCCTCCCAAAGCCGGTTTGTTGGTAGGCGGCTTGGCATGCGTTAGTTCTAGGCTTTCCGCCCATCCAGGTCGTTTGGCGCTTCACCGTCTTGGTTCAGTATAGTTGTTTCCGTTCCATTGTTTCGAAACAATAACTGTAAGCATATATCCCGACGTCACACAATACTGTTACTTTAAAGCCATGGTCCGAAGAGGGTCACGTGGGTATTGTGCATTTATGTTTAAACTTATAA
>NW_011342916.1:0-3674 GCF_000735185.1 Notothenia coriiceps | reverse complement strand
AGCCAGTGATTTTAGCCTTTGCAGACCATTTACATGCACACAAACCTAAAGCACACCCCGTAGGGACTCTTTAAAATGAACTTTTAATGCAGAGTTTTATTTTCTCTGAACATTTAAGGATGCAAACGTTAATCGGGGATGTTTAACTCTGAAATCAAAGTTTGCGGGTTGGTTTTGAGATATAAAAAGTGTCCTGTTGATACGAAGTGATGGATGATTAAGTTAGATTATCTCCCCGCCGCAGAGCAGCTTGAAGTTTGAAGTGTTTCCGTTGTGTAACCGAGGCTTTTATAACAGCAATTCAGCAGCAGAAGCACTGTAACCCTGGCACACTGAGAACTTCCTCCTCCCACACACACACACACACACACACACACACACACACACACACACACACACACACACACACACACACACACACACACACACACACACACACCCTCATCCTGTCTCAGCAAAGCAGCCAGTGCTACCACCTCCCACACATATACTGTATTCGGGACACACACACACACACACACACACACACACACACACACACACACACACACACACACACACACACACACACACACACACACACACACACACACACACACACACCAATAGACACACATTTTTTCTGACAGAAATAACCAGTAGCATAATTCCTATCTGCTCTAAATCATTGTCTACTAGCTGTGTGCTCAAGTGTGTGTGTGTGTGTGTGTGTGTGTGTGTGTGTGTGTGTGTGTGTGTGTGTGTGTGTGTGTGTGTGTGTGTGTGTGTGTGTGTGTGTGTGTGTGTGTGTGTTCACAGTTCACATTAAGTTCATTTCATTCATCTCTCTCGCTCTGTCTTTGATTTAATTTCAGTCCTTTCTGCAGAGCCTCTTGTTTCCGTCACGTTATTTTCTGTCTCCTTGTTCTTCGCCTCACGAATGAGTGACAGCACTAAATTAAAACTAAACATGGACGCTTCAACAGGAAGGCGATTTAACTCTTTGGATGACAAAGTGAGGATGCTTTTTACACCCAGCATAAACTCTGGAGATGAGACGAGGTGACTTCTAGGTGCTGATTTTTATTTCAGAAATAGATGTATTTTCTATTTCTGTTTCTGGTGAACAATCATGGTTTCCTACCGGGACGTTAGAAAAGGAAAGTAACTATTGAACACACAGTATGTCACAATAACAAGACAATCCGTATTTGGTAAATGAGGCGCGTTCACACCGCAGTACTTTTCCCACTTTAGTTCCGATATAGTTCCGAAATGTCGCGTTCACACCAAAAAGAGCCGGAACTNACATACACACACACACACACACACACATTTACATGCACACAAACCTATAGCACCCCCCATAGGGACTCTTTAAAATGAACTTAATAAAACTCTGCATTAAAAGTTCATTTTAAAGAGTCCCTATGGGGGGTGCTATAGGTTTGTGTGCATGTAAATGTGTGTGTGTGTGTGTGTGTGTATGTGTGTGTGTGTGTGTGTGTGTGTGTGTGTGTGTGTGTGTGTGTGTGTGTGTGTGTGTGTGTGTGTGTGTGTGTGTTACAGAGTAGCTGCAGGACAGTGAATGTTCCTTTTTGTGCAGATTATTGAGTAATGGGACCAAATTGCTAACGATGATGTCACCTCAGGATCCATTTTAAGTGGAATCAACAGTAAGCGATTTAGCTCCGATCTTTTCCACAAATGCATCCATGACTTTCCGATGCATCTCAGAAGCCTGAGAACATCTGGCCTCGTCCATAAGTGTGAATACTGTTTTTAAATGTATTCTTCTGCACAGACACACATCCCTGCCTTTCCTCCTCTGACAGTTTTTCTCTCACGCTGATTCGTTCACTTTGGCCATCTCTACTTTGCTGCAGTTAATGAAACCCAACACTTCCTTCAGAGGTTTCACAATAAAAGTTTTCCAGGGGAAGCGTCGGGATTATCCCAGATGAGCAGCTGCAAGCGCGTTAACGTCAGACAGATGAGAGCGAGAGTTGACTCAGCATCGAAGAGCATCAGGAGGAACAGCAAACCAACAAATTCAACGTTTTTCAAAATAAAGCCAGCAAGTAAATCAAGACACACACACACACACACACACACACACACACACACACACACACACACACACACACACACACACACACACACGCACACACATCAGTTGTGTACACTGAACCGAACACAGAGTGACCTCATCACTCAAGACTTTAGGACTCGACACACACACATAATTGCACATGTGCACACGCAGAATCGTACAGCAATCATTGGCTAACATACATCACACACACACACACACACACACACACACACACACACACACACACACACACACACACACACACACACTTTGTGCTTTTAGGTCTGTTTCTGGTACACTTTCATGTATTTAGCCAGTGTGAAAATAAAAAATCTAACATTTAAAAATGATCCTATGCTTACTCTGAATCTGGAGACCCTGCAGGATTATCTGTGAGTTTATCCGAGAGTTAGAAACACTTATTGGAAAAAACCTTTTTCCCTGATTTTGGCGAGACATATCCATGGACCTGCATCTCAGTCCACCATTGCATCTCTGTTTTAACCCATTTGTGTTGGTTAAGTGTTGTTACTAGTTTTTAGACATTTACTTCTGCAATATTTCTCCTTTCAAATAACACTTCCCTCCTGAGAACACATTTAACACACTCCCACGTATCACCTATGGGAGACTGCAGGGGATATCATTTTCATTCTTGTGTGTGAAAAGAAGCCAACAAGTAAAACATGAACCTGTGGGAAAGCAGAATATGGCACTCAGTTGTTTGCTGCCGCCTACATTTTTTTATTATAGTACATTATAGTATCTATTATCCACTTACTCTTTTTACTGTGAGGTTTGAAACATCAACTGCTCATATTTTTTGGTGTGGGAGATTTTAGCCTTTGCAGACCATGTACATGCAAACCTATAGAACACACCAGAGATGGAGCACTCGAGTCCTGGACTCAGACTCGAGTGCCGATTTCCGGGACTCGTGACTCGACTCGGACTCGCGCACTGATTGACGCGACTCGGACTTGGACTCGTGAATTCTCGCGCACGATGACTCGGACTCGACTTGTACATTGACGCTCCGACTCGGACTTGGACTCGGACTCGAACACAGGTAATGATGACTCGGACTCGACTATGATTCTCCCTTGGTGACTCGGACTTGGACTCGTGAATTGGTGACTTGGCTGCAACACTAGAACACACTACAGGAGAGGGAACACCCTAAAAGCAGAATAGCGCCTCTTTAAAGTGGACCTATCATTCTATATTTGAATAATATAGTGTAGGACCATACCTATATAAGGCATATTTATACTTTTTATTTTTCAAAATACCAAACAGATCATGCATTTTAGCCATTCCTCATTTCGCTCAATTTAACACTGTCTTTGCATCATGGGCTGATTCTGTGAGAACAGCACCATCTACAGGCCTGGCATATACTACAGCGTCTCCAGCGCTTTCCAACGGCAATGTCCGTGGCTGTCTCCTCCTGATTGGTGGAGCTGGCCCAATAGCCGTAGCGCCACTTCTGTGATGTCATAGAAGTGTTCAAATCTGGATCAGTCTGTATCAGATCCGTTGCAACCCCTTTTTTAGAGATTTGGGTATGGAGGAAAAGAGAGAGGGTTGTGTTTTCTGA
>NW_011342915.1:10643-19699 GCF_000735185.1 Notothenia coriiceps | reverse complement strand
GACCTAATATCCTCTCGGGGGGGTGTTAGAAATTAAAATCAATGTTTTAATGGGGAAATGTAGTTTAAACACGCCGTCAGTTTTAATGCAGTTTTACACTGAAAAAACAGAAATTCTTGTGCACAAGCAGTTAAGCTTTATTCTGAAACTCTTTCATCTCCGGTTGGCATTTAGCATGTGGTAATTTACGATTTCCTAAAGAGGTGAATTTAGTAGCGAAATGATATGGAGTGGTGCAAACCGAAGCCTACTGATTTAACACTACAACTATAGATGTCGAGATACTACCATGCTGAATATTAAATGAAGGTACAGTTTATTTGAATACATTATTGTTTACAGACGAGAGTAGCATGTGACAACATCCGGAATGACCGGAAACCAAACGAGCCGAGAAGTATTTTTTAGAGTATTGATTACAGCGTTTAGAATGTGTTACATGAAAAGTGATTAAGAGAATATGAGGAGAAAAGGCGTGTTAAGCATATATTGAATGTGAAAAGAACCAATCCTCTGTTTAAATGCAACAACGGACATTGGAGACGAGGCGAGCCGGCTGGCGGGGAGGAGCCAGCAGAGGATATATAACAGCACCGGAGGAGAGATCCAGATCGGCCTCTTGTCTTCCCTAACGAGGAGCGGATCACAGCTGTTGTCTGACTGAACAATATCATGCTTGTGACCAACCCGCGCCTTTTTTAATTAAAGTACCCAATTGAACTTTCACAGAGACTCCATTTAGTCTCCTTTTAAAGCTTCTCTCCTGGACGGGAGAATAACGAACACAGTTTACACTAGTCCCCTCAGATCAGCCACGTAATGGTGGACGGACTCAGCCGCCTGTTGCCGACGTTGCCGAAAAATGAACAACCGGAGCATAACATTTCGTGGAGCAGCAAAGTGTCCAGTGAGCAGTGTAACAGAGTCCCCATATTTCGGAGCGGGTCAGAGAGTCAGAAAAATCTGCTGTCCCTCGCTGCCCAGCGTGTGTATCAGCAGGGCTTTCTTCTTCTACTATGAAAGTTTAGAAGGACTCAAGCCAGCGAACCCACGGGATCAGCGGTTCGCCAGGCAGTGCGAGGAACGGGGAGAGAGGTGAGAATAGAGAATCCATAATCCTCGTTGCCAATGTTGTATTTAATAAGACTATGGACTACGACTTTTAGGTTGACTGTTTATTGAACATGCTGCCATGGCAACACAACAACAACTATTAACTGTGTCCGGTTCACACATCCCCAAACTCCCGGGGTCATCTTAAAGGCAGAGTCTCACCTGATGTGACGCATACATAACACAGGGTACTTATTATATGTTATACTTTGGATACCTAAAGGTTTTTGTCTACTCTCCCATCATTCAAGGGTGGTTTTCACTATAGGTAATGGGTTTCTTTTGGACGGAAACTATCATTTTTTTTTTTACTATGTTCAATCTGAATTTTCTTTAAAATAAAAACATCTATATTGATTCTGACTGAAAAAGTTTATTAATTTACCCCTTTTAGAAGTGAAGATATAATCATTTGTTCTGGGCATGTCAGGGCTTAACAGTTTAAAACATCATTCTGTTGGGGGTTTACTAGCAACTACAATGATGAGCCCATGTACCTGAGCAAAATATGCCTTACCTGTTGGAACTGTTTTAATTTTTAATTTTAAGCATCTGCCAAGTGCACTTATTGCCCAAGGGTTTGCAACCCAATTAAACTACTTACATTCCACTACTGTTTTTCCAGTAATAATAAAATAACGTGTAATTAATTCAAGTTTGCTGAAGTGCTCCACGGGGTTCACATAAGTAAGGTCAGGACATGGACCTTACACGATAAGACAGCACCAAGACAGCTAGGCAGCTGATCTCGATCCATACCAGCTGAAGGGTCTGTGGTTCAGCGGAGGCCTGTAAACGGAACAAGTGCAGTGATAGAGGTGATGATATGTTTGCTGAGCAAACATATAGCAACCTTGTGTGTACTCAAAGGTATTAATTCCATATGCAAATACCAACCTCTCTTAAGACATTTAGAGTGAAGGAGGGACAAATAGTGGAGCTGCCTATCTCTCTTTCTCTCTGAGCTCATGGTTATAAAGGGATTTGCCCTCCAGGTGAGTAGTGTCACAGTGGTTCAGTCCTCAGGAGCAAACATGGGGACCATAGGATCATGGATCATCTTCCTGACGCTGCTTGTCGGCTCAGTCTCTCAGATAGGTGAGTGGGGACCTGGGAAATGCTTACAGATTCACACTATTAAAACTGGACGTTAACAGAAATGTAGTTTGGTTTATGATTAAGGAAATATGACGTACTCAATATATTTTTATATTTTCCTTTTATTTGTCTACAAAATATAAAAAGAAACTACAAATACATGACATAATTGTCTTACTTTAGCTTTCATTGCATGAACCAGTTGATTACAGATTACCCATCATCATACCAAACACAGACTAATGTCATGTTTCAACAGCCAGCTCCAAAGATTTTGAATTTTGATGAGTTTGAGTTTATGTGATTATTACCTATCGATTTGATTGTTAGTCTATGGCATGTTGGGTTTAGTTCACCCAAGCATTAATATACTACCGTATATATTTTGCACTTCTTATGGCAGCATATGATTATTAACATTGCATCTCACCATTTCTTAAATACCTGTTTAAAATGTATTTGTAGGCATTTTATAGACCAGTCGCAAAAACACGAGTGAGACTATACAAATGTAATATATGGCTTACATACATTAGTTTTCTTATATTAGTATATATTTACAAAAAACAGTGACAGTTTAAAGTAGCAAAACTATTAAAATGAATAAGCCTGTGTGGACAAAATATTGTATTGACAACGAATGCTAAACTTCAGATCTACAAAACAAATATCTCATAAAAACTATTGTACAGTTAAAAGGCCAAAAAGACACTACAATCTAATAAACAGTCACAGTTTAAAGTGCCACCAATAGCATTAAAATATGTCTTAGAGTACTGGTCCAACTGCCCATCAGACCGAGCAAATGGCCAATACTAATCTAGGATAATAGGGTCCAATCAGAGGACGTGTCCCTGTTTGCTCATTGTAAGCATCATCAGACTTCAATAAAGAAGAACAGTGAAGAACTAGACCAGCTGATACACAGTTGTTGTGGGAAACATTTCAATGAAAATGTCTTCTCTTTCAGTAAACATAATTCCTTCTCTTCTGACAGGGAGCCTGAGTTAACTGTGTACATGCTTTAGATTTTTGCACACCCTTTCATATCAGTTAAAAAGATGTTCTGATGTTAATCTCGTTTCAGCTAACACAAATAAGATCGGCCGAGTGTGCACGACTTGGGGTCGTTACCACTGGAAGACTTTTGATGGAGATTTCTTCCAGCTGGCCTCCAGCTGTAACCATGTCTTGGTCTTCGAGTGTAAAGACAGCTACAAAGAGTTAAACCTCCAAATGAGGCGCACAGTCATCGATGACATCCCCACCATTAGCAACATTATCATGACGCTTGAAGGCTCTGTGGTGGAGCTGTCCAACAGCTCAGTGATAGTCGATGGCAAGACGTAAGTCCAGTCCAGATCAGTCCACCACATGTTTCCCTGAGACACTTTACCTCATCAATCAATCAATGTTTATTTATGTAGCCCAATATCACAAATGTTACATTTGTCTCAGTGGACTTCACAGTTTTTACAGAATATCAGTATGACAATACCCTCTGTCCTTTGACCCTCACATCGTACAAGGAAACACTTCCAAAAAAGGAAAACTCATTCGTTCTTCTTTCAGCCTGAAACTGTGTTGATAATGTTGGGAATGTTTCCTTGATCAGACATTTACATTTAGTACAACGCTATGGAAGCAGGAGTAGCTATTTTTGGATCTCGGCCTGCCTCTGTGGATGGAGGTTCTGCAGTGGTCACGGACAAAGCAAACGCCTTTCTCCTTTCTTCTTCTGAAAATTCCATTCGCAGAGCGATCGCAGGAATGTGATAACTGCTTGAAAGCTTTATAAAAATCCAACATCGAGTAAAGATTCTTCAGGTTCCTTCACAACAAATGACTTCTGACTGTTTTATTGCAAACCGTATTTAAAAGACTTTCCCAATGTTGTAAATACTTAGCAAGCAGATAAAGTTCAGAGATAAAGTTCCTTTAACTACAATGGGAACAACTTGGAGATGCATCTTTACTAAAATCCGCAATGGGTAGAAAATTACTCTATGTGATAAAAGCTTCATATAAATAATTAGTGCGAGGTTTTGCATGCAGAAAAATGAAAAGGCACCACTTCACATTTTAAAGACTATAATTAAGTCAGACTTTGTCAATCTTGGGTTATTGGTTGGTTTTTGTACTTTGTTGTTTTTCACCTAAGTTGGCTACATGAAAGATATTATAATCATTCTATCAATCTATCAGTAATAAATCAGTAATCCTTGAATGCAGACATTTCCTGAACACAGCTTTGATTAGTCTGAAACTTTATGCAACCTGCAAATGGCAGTGAGACAGTTTCCAGATGTTACATATTTGTTCATATGTGTACACTTACTCTCTGCAGGGTGTCTCTGCCACATGTCACGTTCGGCGTGAGCGTCATGCGGACGGATTTTAATATCATTGTGGAAGCTAAGCAGGGAATTAAAGTGACCTGGAACCTGGACGACTCCCTGGACGTATGTAGCACACACTTCTGTCCAGTTCTGTGTTCAGCTGTATTGACATAGGGTTTTAAACACAATGGCAAAATCACTCTTAATTTCTCACACATAAGCCTTAGAAAAATCCAGTTTGCTTGGAATGCATATGAAAACAAAGAAACACAATTATTCTTAAAGGATAAGGCTCATATTATTTATTTCTTTAATAAAAGCAACAACTCATAAGAAAAGGCCCAAACGATCGAACAAAAACAATAAAACAATAAACCTATCCTTCAAGCTATTTTGTTTATCGCCACACTTTAAAAGAGCTTGTCCCTCCTTGCTACACAACTCCATTGTTGTCCTCATCAAACTGCTTACCACAGTCACAAGAAATCACAACCCCTGAAAAGGTTGATGAAGAATAAACAAGATTAGTGGGGAGCAGGAGTTCACTCATAATAGTGGCGTGTGACGAAAGGCAAACATACTTGACACAGTTACCTACAACTATTTAAATATAGAGTTGGTGCTGATCCATTTAAACACTTTTATTTAGCGATTCAATTGATACACTTTCTTTCCTCTCAATATATTAAGCCTTCTAGTTACCGGCACTGTACCATTTTAATACCCTCCCAATCTGAAAGAATGATAGCTGCTCAGCTATTGCATTTAAAGGTACCATTATAAGGCAATTTATTTGAAAATAAGAACTTAGCATTGCTCACAAAACCCGCATCCCTTATTTCAAGTTTCCCAATGTGTGTGGTTTTGATAGCTGTGAAAGAATGCAGTGCCAAAATCAAAAATAATTTCAGAAGTTGGACTAAGTGGCATAGTATTAGCTATTGTTGTTTCTAAAGCTTGGACATTAGGGAAACTAGGTGCAATATACATGTATATGGGATGAGTTAATGTGATTAATGTCATGTTTGAAAGTACACCGAATAAAGTGTTTATGCTTTCCAATAACCTTTGGTCACCTGTAAGCTTTGCTTGAGAGCATGTTGTATTTGGCTCGCGACATATTATATAAATCTGATGCCATCCAAGCCTTAACTCAAATATTGGATGAGTTCAGCAGTGAGTCACTTAGGGAATTTGTGTGACAGGTTATGTCCTAGAGATAAGCAAACAATATAAATATGCACAATGTGAATATAAAAGAGTGCATTTTGCAATGACAGGTCATGCACCAGCTTGGAAAGCAAAACTTTACTCTCCTACCGTAGCAATGCCAAAGGGTTCACAGAGCACATGAGTATGACCTACTCAAAATCTTAGATGGATTACATAGGAAAAGTTATTTGGTATGTCAAAATATGTTATAATAGTATTTTGCTTCCTTTTAAAAGTCTGCTTTGAATAATGAATGATTCATTTATAACTTATGTTTTGCCAATTACTTCTCTATATTTCGTCCGTGTTCACAGATTGAAATTGATGAGAAATACAAGAACAAGATATGTGGACTCTGTGGAAACTTTGATGGTGTGCCCAATGATTTGATGAAAAATGGTAAGATTTTTCTCACTGTACTCAACGTGGGATCATAGGCCTGCACTAGCTCAATCCTGTGTCTCGTTAAATGTTTCATAATCACACTGAATATAATTAGGCCTTTTCTTCCAATGATGGATAGAATCAACATTTTTATTTTAAATGAACATTTACTTAATTTATTAACTTAATTTATTCATAAATCACCATCAAATAGCATTCCGAACGGACAACAGACATCTTTAGCAAAGGTGCAGCCTGTGCAAATGTCTCTTGAAGTTTCAGCTGATGCTGCTTTCATGCTACCATGTGACTAAGGAATAAAAACCCTCCCTGCTTTAAAATGGGTACAAACTGTGTTCCAAGTATTTATTTACATCAAAGTGCTGTCCATAATGTCAGTGGCCATTTTGTGTGATTGTCTGTAGGCACTCGGCTGTCTGTGAGCGACTTTGCTGACACCCACAAGGTGGATGGGCCAACAGAGCATTGTGAGGAGCCCGCACTCACCCCAGTCCAGAGCTGTGACGATAAGGTAACTCCTCACTCCAAACATGTTCCCTTAACATCTCACAAAGTCATTTGTTAGAGGGATCAGATTCCCTATACTATACTATCCATGCCAAGCTTGAAAAAAGGCCCAGAATGTAACATTAAAGGTCCCATGTCATGCTTTTCCGGTTATTACCCGTCCCCTTGTGTGTTATGAAGGTTCTTATGGATGTAAACGGTCTGCAGAGTCAAAGACCCTCAAAGCACACCCTGTAGCGAGTAAAACTCTAACACAGTATATGCTGCCCCAAAACGCCTCGTTGGAGATTTCTCATTTTCTTCCTGGGTACTCTGACGTGGGAATACCCAGAGGCCACACCCTCTGCCAGCATTTCACGAAACAAAGCTTCCCAAACCTTTCAGCGATTCGTGCCGGATATACCGGTGTATACACATACTTTACAGAGATGCTGTATGAGAAACCAATGTGAGTTTGGAAAATTGCACAATATAAATCTATTTTAGTGTACCTCAACAATGGAAATATGATCAGTAGAAATGGCCATGTCATGGGACCTTTAAGATTGCATTTAGTTTTGTTTCACAAGAAAGGACCATACCACCACAATTTGAGCTGGAACAGCCCTCCAATAAGACGGAGTCAAGAATTTTGGGAAGACAGAAGGGGTTTTTTCTTCCAACACGAATGATACCCGCCTTTCACTTTAAACACCTGCATTGAAGACCAGGCTGGACCCCTGGAATGGTGTGTCTGCACCCAATGGTTTTTAGAACAGTTTGCCTGACCCCAGTGATTCTTTTATTCTCAGCATTTATTACAAGCCAAAAAACTGAGATTATCTAAGAGAAATGACAGACAAAGGGTGGAGGCATTAGGGAAGTACAAAATGCCACCCAAACCCCCCCTGCGTGAGCAGGCTGTAGCCGTAGAGGCGGTGGAGGGCCTGTGATGGAACCCATCGGGAGAGATTGTCTTGAGTGGAGATGCCCGTGGGCCTTTGTTTTGACCGCTGAGCGTCTCCACTGGGTCTATGCTGTTGTCTGTCATGTGTCATGCCTGGAGGATGACTGGTTTCAAAAAGAGTGTCTGAATCGGTTCGGTTAGTTTGCCATTGAGGAGCCGTGGTGAGTGGGTTCTTTCAAAATATGAACTTCAGCCTTTGTCGAAGTTTTGAACTGTGAATGTATGTTTCGGCACGGTCCGTCTGTGGTGACATCTGAGACAAATGAGGGCGGATGACCTGGTAAAAGTAGCTAAGCAGAGGGGTCAGAGGTGTGGTTGAGGCATGGCCATGGTTCCAAACCCAAGTTAACCAATCAAATGAAAAGAGGTGCTGCAGCACAGACAGTATGAGAAAAATAAAGAGCTTTTTGAACATTAAAGCATGGAGACATGTCCCACACTAAATACTAATATGAACCAGAACATTAGCAAAATATGTCCTTTTACACCATTTATTACGTACTTATTGTAATTGTGTAAGATAAGCAGGGTGTGTGAACCAGTGAACCTGTGTTTCTGGATTTGCTTGGAAGAGTGAATTATCAGACTATAAACTAATTCTCTATGAGATCAGAATATATATAAATTCAGCCATTAACCATTTTGAATGTGAAAGATTTTGTCAGCCCAGTCTGTGCAATCCAGAGGCTTTCCCTACAACAAGGGATCAACTTGTATCTCAGTTGGCTGCCAGAGTTGATTGCAGGGGCGGACTGGGGGGAAAAAGTGGCCCGGGGATTAATTGACAGACAGGCCCACTTAATGCGCGGCATGTATCGGCCAGCCGGCGACAAAAGTATGGTACTTAACAAAAAACCCTATGCATTTAATGTTATTTTGGACAATTATTCATATAGTAATCACATTACCTGAGCCCTTGAGTTGCCTAGAGCAAAATAGTTACAGCATATATTTAGTGATTTTAATGTTAACAGATCATTGATACAATAACATTTTGACCCAATTTGCCTGCCATTACATTTCATTTTAGTTGACGCTTTTATCCAAAGCGACTTACAATTACCAATTACAGGGACATTCTCCCTGGAGTAACTAAGGACCTTACTCAAGGGCACACTAGTGGTGGTGTTCTTGGCGGGATTTGAACTCACAACCTTCCAATCTTCAGCCCACCTCACTATCCATTAGACCACCACAATCCCTCACTTGACACATGGAATAAAACATGGGCGTAGGAAGCATCCTCAATGTGGGTGAGACAATTTAACAGGGGGTACGGGCAGGTGGTGGACCTCACCTCCTCTAGGGGGGTCCGGGGGCAAGTTCCCCCGGGAAGATTTCTTTTTAAATGTTGAAGTTATCCCCCTGGGCTGGGCTGGGCCAGAACACTTACAAATGTGGACTGGTAGGATTTAGGTAAGCAAAAAAAAAAAAAA
>NW_011342915.1:0-5294 GCF_000735185.1 Notothenia coriiceps | reverse complement strand
TTCACATATACATCGGTACGCAAATGCGCTTTGTGACACAAGTGACGGTACGCATTTCTGATTGTTGCCGCGCATGCGTACCTGCGTACCACTTATGTGCACCCCTGCCTATACAGACATAAATAAACCAGCGACTGTATTCGCCATGACACAGACAGTATGTGGTTTGTACTTGTTTAACTTTTGTCTAGTTTCTNTATGAGGAGCTGTGAGCTCTGAGTGCTAAGAGCTAACAGCTGTGTTGTTTTTCTGGGGAGCTCATTGAAGATGACGTCACGGCTCCGCCTACACTGCGTTACTATAGATCAGGGGTCGGCAACCTTTTTGATATGAGGTGCCATTTAAAAAAAAATGTTATCAGCGTGCCAACGATGGAGAATTGTCAACGGAGGGGGGGGGTTTTGAGGAGCTTGACGCTCGTCAACTATCAGCAGGAGGGCGGGGGAGCCTCGCTGGAAGCAGTGTGTGGACCTGTCAGCTCAACTTACATGATGCCGAATTTAACAAATACATTTAAATAATTGGTTTAAACGGCATAATAATAAGGACGATCGTCCGTTCTGCAGAGTGAGATGAGATCGCTGTCCCTTTAAGAGAGAGAGAGAGGGGTGTGGCTTGTGCATATGTGTTTGTGAATGGTAGAGCGACAGTGAGGGAACGTGTGTATGTTTCTGGAAGTGAAATGGGAAAGCAGAAAAACAGAGGTCTGTGATGTATTTTGTGAAACAGAAGAACAGCTAAATAAATGCAACGGCCTCCCAAGAAGAGCTCGCCTCTCTCCAGTCATTTAAGCTAAAGTGGGTTGTTGAACCTGAAGCTTGTTGCTTCTGCCCTCCTCGACTACGGTCTGGGAGCCGACAGGAAAGTTCAACACACAGATGGCCAGTCCGCCCCTTTGTAGCATATTATTTCGATGAGAGATGAGCAGATCGCCACTGGGCTTTCAACTAAATACACAGCCACGCAAAAACTGCGGCATTTGTACAGCTCCTTATGGGTACTGCAATTAGTGAAGTGCTTTCCTCCGTGGTGAAACGATCAGCACTGCACCACGGAGGAAAGCGGCAGAAAGTCACCTGGAGATAAAGAGAGCGGGGCTGCGTTGCGTGCATGGCTTCCTTCTGCAGGTAACGGGGAGACGCGCTCTGGCGGCGGTCTCGTTCAGGATCCGAAAATACAATTTAAATATTTTTGCACACTTATTCCACTTATTCCTAGTGTGCCACTGGTTACGGTGCCGCGTGCCAATGCTGGCACGCGTGCCAGGGGTTGCCGACCCCTGATATACTGTCATTGTGCTTCCCCCTTTAGGGTCAAGTATGTGGTATGTGTGGAAACTACGACGGTAACAGCAAGAATGACTTCACCACACGCTCCATGGAGAAAGTTGCAGATGTTCTACAATTTGCAAACAGTTGGAAGGTTTCATCCGACTGCCCAAATGCCAAACTCGTCGATGATCCCTGTGCCTCAAACCGCTATCGAGCAGCCTGGTCCCAGAAACAGTGCAGCATCATTATCAGTGTCACCTTCCAGAGCTGCCATTCAAAGGTAAAAACGTTATCAGATTCATACAAATCAGATGCTGTGGTATTTGGAACATTTTATATTTGTAAATGTCTCCCAAACTAGGACTGATTACGATGACTTATTTTGTTCCCGACGCCATAGTTGCCACTACTACAAGCATGGAACGCCATTTTTTTGTTATGACCTACTTTTATCATTTTCCTAAACTATTTAGCTAAACAGTTCACTATTATGTGTTCAAGGTTGACCCTGGTCCATACTTTGATTCTTGCGTGAGAGACTCTTGTGCTTGTGACTCTGGTGGGGACTGTGAGTGTCTCTGCACTGCTGTGGCTGCTTATGCCAAAGCTTGTAATGAAGCTGGGGCCTGTGTTAAATGGAGAACTCCAAAGCTGTGCCGTAAGTCTTGCCACCATTACACCAGGAAAATCTGAGATACAGCATTCAAGGATTTGTAGAAAGTGTCTTACAAAAATAAACAAGCTTTTCATATAAAGTAATACCTTGAATGTTGTAACAAGAGCAATGAAGTACATATTTTGTTTCTTGCAGCTGTTTTCTGCGACTATTATAACTCCCCTGGTGAATGTGAGTGGCATTACAAGCCTTGTGGAGCTGACTGCATGAAGACATGTAGGAATCCTTCAGGAAACTGTTCCACGCTCATCACTGCGCTCGAAGGTACTTTCCACAGATATTTTAACATGCCATCATCTTGACTAGAGGAAGGTATTAAGGTCATGCTTTGAGTACAACTCAGGTCAACTGACTGATACGTAGACCTTTATTCTAAGAAATAAAAGAGATTTTGTAAAACTGTGAGTAGGATTCACTGGAGAAAGTTGCGTACGGTTAAAACCCCCAAAACTGCTTATGCACGTCTACCTGCAGCTTCCCTGTTTGTTTTTTTCACAATTAACTGGAAATATTGGGCACTTTTCTGCTGAATTTTACCACTGTGCAATATCGAGATTCTTGTTTGGAAGGTGGAGACTTATAAATCATGTTATTTGGTGGTCGCAGTGTGGACATTACAAAGAGCATATAGCGGACGCTGTGAGCGCTGCTTCCTCAGAAGGTCAGACATATTTGTACATAAACAGTTGGTACTTCATTCACAACAAATATTTCAGTGTATTTCTTGCTGCGTGTTCCAGTTTGTAATCAGCTGTGGCCACCTTTTGAGTCTATATTCTACATCGAGCATACGTGATGTCAATATACGAGGCCCCTGTGCACGGTCATTATTTGAGACCAAGCCTTTCAACAAATTGCACTTGGCAGTGTTAGTAAAGAGTTTTGAGTTTAAGCACTATATGAATGCTGCTGCATTCATATAGTGCCATTAAGCAATACTTCTATTTCTCCATATGTTAATCAATGTTATAATGGTGTTGCAGGCTGCTATCCACAGTGTCCCCCAGCCCAGCCCTACTTTGATGAAGACACCATGAAGTGTGTCACCTGGCGTCAATGTGGCTGCTATGATGACAAAGGCACCCACTACAGCATTGGAGATAAGGTTCCATCAACCAACTGTAACACTTGGTATGTCTCTTTCAGATAATTTATTGTACATACAATTTGAAATTTGATCTCAATCAAGTCAAAGCCCGATAAATGTGTATGACCTAGATGTGAAAGCTTGAAAGTTGAAGTTTAAACCATTCGTAAGGAAGAAGAAATCTGTATTTAAAGCACTTTTCTGCATATCTACATTCCCTCAATTATTTCAATAACACATAGTGATAATTGTGTTTTAGTAAAACAGCACCCATTAGCGATGGTTCAGGCAAAAAGTGGTACTGCAGCACAGGAGACTATGAGAGGACTTCAAATCAAAATGATCATTAATTCAGATAAAGTTCTGTGATAAGTCGATATTGCTAAAGCTCCTCTGATCAGGAAGATACTTTAAAAAATGTAGAAAGCGCTGTCTTGTTGAACTGAAAAGGCAGATTGGCGGGTCCAATTGTGTATATATAAGGCCGACACATAGTCTTCTTAATGTACAAGGATCTGCACCTTATTGGCTGTGGGCCCCTGTATGAAAAGGAAACAGATACACTTGTTTAGCACACACACACACACACACACACACACACACACACACGCACGCACGCACGCACGCAACCAAAATCAGGCCATGCAGACCAGGTTTTTCAGATTTTCAAAACTAATGCTTGTCGAAAATAAACATGTTAACTCCTACTTGTTATTAACATCCTGGGTTGGGCTTACATTAAGTGACATTTGTGGTGGCTCATGGCATGCAAACTAAATGTATCTTCTAATTTTAGCTCCTGTACAGTTTCTGGAATAAAGTGCAGCTACAATGTGAACTGTAAGTGAACATATACACTGTCCCAAGCCTGACACAATATTTATGCATTATTTCATGTGAATACAAATACACACACTATATAAAAAAATTAAAAGCATTTTACTCTTAAACTGCAGCTTGTACATGCCTCATTTATGGAAAAACATATGAATATGGGAGAGCCATCTACAACACCACGGATGGGATAGGAAACTGCATCACAGCTGAGTGTGGGACAAATGGGACTGTAAGAAGAAGAACGTACCCGTGCGTAACTACCACTACACCAAGCCCTCAAACTACGTCTTTTGCATTCAGCATGGTTGGAGAGACCACTTTAGGTAAGACAAATATGTGCAATATGAACACTTATGTTATAAACTTTGATTATGTGGTAGAAAAACTTATACAAAAATTAAATAAATACTTTAATAAAAGGTACATTTTGATAAAGTTCTCTGAAAATATACACATTTTGCAATGTTCACAAAATGTCTTATTTCCTCACAGTTGCTGCAACTACATTACAAGCAAACACGACATTGGGAACCACATCTGCAGAAGTATCCACATCACAAGCAACAACATTGGAGACAGGTACTACATTGCCAACAAAGTCTACAACTATAACTTCAGGAGCCACAGCTGAAGCTACAACTTCTATTGGCCCAATAACACAGACACTTCCAGGGACCAGAACTGTTTACACTACTGGATCACTAGGAACCACAGTTTTTCCTGTCACAATTTTGATCACAGCTGTTGTTCAACCTACGACGCCAGGTGTTAAGACAGAAAGTCCTGAAACTACAGTTGTAACATCAAGACCGTCTGTTGGTACCACGACTACTGAAATTCCTGTAACAGAAACTGAGGGAACCACAACCAAACCTGCAGAAACAACAACATCAGCAGGAACAACAGTAAAGGTGGCAACGACAACACCGTCTAAAGAAGTCACCACTGGCCCAGTTACAACCTCTACCACAGCTGTGGTTGAGACTACAACAACTTCGCCAGGTGTTACAACAGAAAGTCCTGAAACTACAGTTGTAACATCACAACCCTCTGTGTTTACCACGACTACTGAAATTATTGTAACAGAAACTGAGGGAACCACAACCAAACCTGCAGGAACAACCACATCAGCAGGAACAACAGTAAAGGTGGCAACGAGAACACCGTCTAAAGAAGTCACCACTGGCCCAGTTACAACCTCTACCACAGCTGTTGTTGAGACTACAACAACGTCGCCAGGCGTTACAACAGAAAGGCCTGAAACTACAGTTGTAACATCCAAACCCTCTGTGGTTACCACGACTACTGAAATTATTGTAACAGAAACTGAGGGAACCACAACCAAACCTGCAGAAACAACAACATCAGCAGGAACAACAGTAAAGGTGGCAACGACAACACCGTCTAAAGAAGTCACCACTGG
>NW_011342914.1:11371-14719 GCF_000735185.1 Notothenia coriiceps | reverse complement strand
TTAGATTCAGCCCCTAGTTTTGCTGATATAGGCTTAGTTTGTCGGGGGACATCTTACTTCTTCCTTCTCTCTGTCTATACCTGTGTACTCTCATGTTCCGATTAACCCAGCTTCCCCAAATTTCTTTCTTTTTGGTGTCTATATACGCCGGGATCCGGAGTCATGGATGATCCTGCGGTCCTGTGTCATGGATCGCGAGTCCTGGATCGCGAGTCGTGGCTGTGGTCCTGGATCATAAGTCCTGGATGGATATACTCGTGGATTCATCTTCCTATTATACACACATGCATTTCCAAACATTTGGACTACCTATGTTGCAAATGTATTATCTTTTCAATTTACACACGGCATCTATTGCACGTCTGTCCGTCCTGGGAGAGGGATCCCTCCTCTGTTGCTCTCCCTGAGGTTTCTCCCATGTTCCCCTTTAAACTGTGGGTTTTCTCTGGAAGTGTTTCCTTGTACGATGTGAGGGTCTAAGGACAGAGGGTGTCGTATTGTCATACTGATATTCTGTACAAACTGTGAAGTCCACTGAGACAAATGTAACATTTGTGATATTGGGCTATATAAATAAACATTGATTGATTGATTGATTGATTGATTGATTGATTGACACATATCTGGAGTATTAGTAGATGTATGGCCTGTAACCAGTCGGTATGTTCATGTTTCAATGGTTTTATTGGCATACATCTTAAGTCCCAGGCTCTTCCAACAGTCCAGCACACAGTATGATTGATATAAATAAGAACATATTGCCAAATGAAAGCAAGTCACTAAACTATGTACATGGAAAATCGAGTAGATAATGTACAATTAATTATTTATTTGACGTATGACTAACCTGGGGGGTTTCTTAATTAATCAAATGATGGCATGCTGTAACTTCTTCACCTTGGAGGGCCCGAGCTGAAACTTTAAAGTGGAAACTAAAAGACATTCTCCCTCAATGACAGGAATATAACTAGGGTCTTCGTCTAAGTCATTTCAGCTCTCTACTTCAGCACAAATCAATACATCTGGTCCTAATGAACCAAACAAAAAAAACCTAATGAGGAATGAAATGTCTGCTCGTAGAGAGGCTGCAGCGCCAGTATTTTATAGAAAATGTTCCTCCCTGACAATCAACCGAGCTCCAGCAGCTGTCAGTGCAATCACAGCAAGGATTAGTATAATTAACATTTTCTAGACCCCCAGAGTTTTTCAATCAAGTGTAAAGTTTTAATAATCACAGAAGAATGGGGCTGCAGGGAATTATGCGTCGCACTTGTTCGAGCACTAACCTCCCATCTGGAAACAAACGCCATGTCTTCGCCATCTATTCTCTGTGGATTTCAGGTTACAATAAAACAGAATTGATGAACACTCTTTTAAAATACAGTGTTGCCTTGACTTGATTTAAGGCCAAGCAGGCAGAGATTTCCCAGTAGATGCAAAACGAATGGCAGGAATCCTGGATAATAATGTGGGCCAGAAACGTTGTAATAAACCAGCAGGGGGGCTTTGGCCAAACCAATTAAATGATATGAGCCTGACAATAAGTGGGTTTCATTACATGACCTCAAGAAACCAAATGTAATCATCTCACAATGCACCTTCATGCCTTGACACTTAAAATAATAATACAAAAAACAGTTCACAAATCCCATTCAAATTGCAATCCCTATCTTTTTTTTATTTTTTATTATTGGGGTTAAGGTGTCGTGTTTTATTGCTGTTTGAGTTCTATGTGTGAGTCACTTTTCGGTCGAAGAAGAAGCTTCAACTTGGTGCAAATTTGTATTTTTCTCCTAACTCCTGCGTCGATATTAATATATTGTTATACTGATATTAACCTTTTAACATTCAGTGCAATACATCACATTTGAACATTCCAGAGGTCTGTTAACTTTCGCTAGCAGATCGTCGCTAAGGAGAACACACTGTTGCTAAGGAGAACACACTGTTGCTAAGGAGGAGGCTCTGATCGAGTCATATCAGTCTGCCGAAAGAAGTCCGGTCATTTTAACTTGTTATGCTGGTTTGATGTTATGCAACTTGTGTTTAATCAAAATAAATTATTTCCACTGCGTTTCCTAAAAGGCTGGGATTTGTAGTCTTTTATATGTTTCTGGACTACAGAGGTCGCCAGTAGGTTACAATGTTATTTGACCTTTTACACAAAAACATTTCTTACACACTTAAAGGTGTGGTCGGTAATTCTGGAGAAACCAGCTCGAGTGCGCTAGAATTTGAAAATACACAGCCGGAAACACACACGAACGTGCACATGACCAATGAGGGCACGAGATAAGTTTGTGCACAGATGTTTATGTTTATTAAGGATCCCCATTAGCTTTTGCTCTCGACAAAAGCTACTCTTCCTGGGGTCCGACACTTAAAACAATACAACAATAATACAGCAACATTTAGGACATAAGTCCTGACCTCATTAACAACATTAAAAACATCACCAACATCAAATTAAATTAAATTAGGGTTCACAGCTCACAAGGGTACATGGTCATTAGTAGATTGCCCTTCAATCTCTTCTTGAAAGAGGCTCTGGACTCTATTTCAGTAAGATCAGTGGTGTAGTGGGCGTTGGACGCGGGGGTAAGCCGTACCCCCACTTATTTGAAGCATGATTTCTTTTTTTAATAGTCTAATACATCTACAATCATTGCCAGTGTTATCAGTTGCAAGTGTGTGTTTGTTGTAATAATGACGAAAGCATAATAGGCAGATTTCACAGTAATTATAATAAAAACGTACAGTAGCTCAAGCATTTATGCAACTTGATTTGAAGTGTGTGTGTGTGAGGGGCAGAACCGTGTTTGTAGGGTGACCAAGTGTCCCGGCGTCCGCACTATGCGGGACTGCACACACAGCATTTTTATTATTTGTCCCGCGTCCCACACATTGAGACTATGTCCCGCATTTGAGTGATAGTCGCGCAGAAAAGCCGGATCGGTTCGCTGACAGCCGGCACCGCCCTTTATTATTATATTGTCTAAACGGCATCATGTAAGTTGCGCTGACAGGCGACACAGAGGTCCCCCAAGCCCCCCCCCCGTTGACAGTTCACGAGCGCGTCCATAGTGTCTCCCGTCCACCCCACCACCCCGTCCACCCAGTAAAAACATCCCCACTACACCACTGGTTGTAGTAGTACACCAACATGGATTAAACGTGTGTTTTTTTTTACCACAATGTTGGGGAAATTAATGGATAAAATGCACGGATTATTATTATTATTATTATTATATTATATTATTATTATTATTATTATTATTATTATTATTATTATTATTATTATTCCGTAGCGACGCCGCCCTTTGCCCCGGCTGGATATCACAGCGGCTA
>NW_011342914.1:0-1625 GCF_000735185.1 Notothenia coriiceps | reverse complement strand
GATGTTCAGGTGTATATCAGTATGTAGTGTTTCTACTTTAAAGAGTCCTCTCCTGCTGATGTTCAGGTGTATATCAGTATGTAGTGTCTCTACTTTAAAGAGTCCTCTCCTGCTGATGTTCAGGTGTATATCAGTATGTAGTGTCTCTACTTTAAAGAGTCCTCTCCTGCTGATGTTCAGGTGTATATCAGTATGTAGTGTCTCTACTTTAAAGAGTCCTCTCCTGCTGATGTTCAGGTGTATATCAGTATGTAGTGTCTCTACTTTAAAGAGTCCTCTCCTGCTGATGATTTCACCCTCTCTCTGAAACCAGAGCCTAGTCTGCTCTGATTGGTTAGCTGGCCGGCCCTGTTGTGATTGGTCAACCGCTTAGAGATGTCCCGGCCCTTAGCCTATCATGTACAATGTGTTGGAGTGCTAGCCAATAGAAGTGCCAATGTTACTTATTGATGTCACTATGAAGTGAACAAGCAGGGAACACAGGGATTTTAGCCTTTGCAGACCATTTACATGCACTAAAACCAAACTACAGGAGAGGGGAAACCCCCGAAAAGGCATAAAAGGGCCTCTTTAAAATTGTCTGGACTCAACTTTTTGGGCAAATTGGTATTTAAAACTGAGTAGCTCAAGAACACGCCTGACATATTGTAATCTTCTAATTTAGCTTGGTTAGCACAGCATCAGGTATTTCAGCTCTGCTTTAACAACAGCAAACAAAAGGTTGCAGTTATAACAAAAGTGACACTTGAGCTTTAAACAACAGGAGCTTAAAGAGACCCACGACAGAACTCAGTTTCACATACAACATTTGCTCGAATTAAAAAGTGACAAAGCCATTGTTTTTATAACAGAAGTAAAGGAGGAAGTCACGTAACGTTAAAAAACCCGAGGGAGGAAGTCAGGGTAAAAAATGTCAAATCTAAGCTCCGTCACAAACATGGAAATAAAGAGATGACTTCCCCAAACAAACAACAAACATCGCAGAAATAGAAGATAATAAAGAATTACGTGTTTGCCGACTCAGCAGGGATAGCATTACAGAGAATAGGTATTCTGTAGTAGTCTAAATATATATTTAGATGTGCCTTTGTTTGATAGAATAGCGCAAGGTATTGTAAAATCAGAATGCCTCAGATCCTTACTGAATTATATTCCATTATATACAAAATATCTCATTAATATTTAATTTCTTTTTTATTTATTTGCATTGCATCTGATATTGAGGTAATCCAAAACTAACTGAATATAATCAGGTTGCGTTACGTTGACACTTAAAGATTAGGTTACTGATTTCATTAAAAGTAACTCTCCCAACCTTTCTGGTTAATATAAATCATATGGACTCACAGAGCTTTAAGTCCCATTGGATAGCTGCGTTATGAATGATGGAAATATTACCGCTAACACTTCTCTGATTGGAATAAATCAGAGCAGATGGACTCCAGAGAAGTAGCAGCTATTCCAGCAGAGAATTCCAGCGTGGAAGCTTCAGGTGAAAAATAATGAGAAACATTATCAATCACAGGCAGGGGGCAGCTGGTTCACACACACACACACACACACACACACACACACACACACACACACACACACACACACACACACACACACACACACACACCCAC
>NW_011342913.1:0-2954 GCF_000735185.1 Notothenia coriiceps | reverse complement strand
TTTCCGCTTCCGGGGTCCAATGGAGGCTCCCGGAAAGGGAGGGACTTCGCCTCTCTATTCTCCGTCGGGACTTCCTGCAACAACACCACGCCGTTATCTTGATTCTGATTGGCCAGAAGATATCACTACGTGACAAAAGTTTTCAAAACCGTTTCTGGTCTTCGGTATTTCCAGACAAGTGGCTACTGAAATCAATCTTACTAACTGCTGTCTGTGCAATTTACTCCGCGCCAGTTGGTAGACTTTATTTTGCTTACTTTAACACAATTTTTCATGGTGGGGCTAAGCCATTTCTTGGTATGGGTGTAGCCTACCCAAGCCATACCCTGGCACTGCCACTGGTGGGATGTATGGGGCGGGCAATTCTGCACATGCGTTAAATGTTTTAACGCAATTAATTCAAAAAATTAATTACCGCCGTTAACGCGATAATTTTGACAGCATTAATAAAAACCTGTCTGAAAATGAGCTGATCAGATTTTGGCCACTTTATGATGTCATAACGATTTATTGGCTTGTGTAACCATTAGCCAATCACCAACCAAGGTAACCCCCGACCCACCCACCTTATCACCTGAATCTCCTCCTAGAGCACCTTTGTGGTTTTTTAAACCAAATATCTCTCAGAGGGGAGTTGCTCCTTATTTTCATCTAAAGTAACAGACACTTTTGAAAAAGGGCTGAAACAGGATACAATGCAAGATCTGTTTGGTATTTGGAGCCAAACACTTCAGAGAAATGTTTGTATATATCTGAGACCTATAATATATTGATGAAAAACAGTATAATAGGGGACCTTTAAGCTGTGTCATATGTCCTGCAAATTCACACACATGATGGTTATTCCGCACACACAGATAGATACAGCACAGCCACACAATCACAACATGCAAAACAGTTACCAATCCCCACGGAAGTGAGCCGGGCTGAGCAAATTTCCGTTGTGGCCAACGGGTGTTAGTGCAACGATGTGTCGGTCAAGTGACTTCTTTGTGCACAAGAATAGATTTTTCACATCTACTTACGCTGGAAAAGTGAGTCACTTGACAGTCAGGCCATCTTGGCTTAATGCACGGCTGAGCATCTTTTTGACCATGAACAAGGCCACGCCCTCAAACGCTGAATAGATAAAAACAATACTGCGTCACTGCCTGTCTTCATGGTGGCTCCTCTCAGGTACGCAAACAAAGAATTGGCATCAAGCAGAAAAAATGTATTTGTAAGTGAGCAAAAAAAAAATACATTTGTAAAGTGTATTTGTCAAGCCTAAAAGCTGCTTTGTCCTGTATTGCACATCAGCAACAAAAAAGATTTCTTCAGTTTTCTTTACTTACAGAGATCTGTGGCATTCGGCATTCACAGAAAGAAAACTAAAATATATACAGTGGGACCCAGTCAGTCAATATATGTACATCTGTGGGAAAACGTCATTACAGCTGAACTATGATGCAAATTAAGTAACCGTCAATGGTCAAAGTAGCATATGTAGGTGCTGCATTGAAATATAAAATACCAACAAGCCAAAGAAATCCGGAGTGTGTTAGCCTGCTGCTTAAAAGGACTTTGATCCCCTATTGCTTTAATTTTCCCCATAAATCAACGTTGATCATGGATCTCCAATGACATCTTGCAGTTGTTTGCCTAGCTGACTGTCATATTTGGGAACCTAGTAGATATAAAAAAACAACAATTTTTGTCCTATTCACATAGAAATCAGAAATTGTATTTATCGCCAGTCAAATGACAGCAGATATTTTCTCACAAAGCAGGGCTTTCATGCAGCCAGTTCGCTCTATACATGCTTCGGCAACAATTCAGTCCCACACACACATCATTCGTTCTGTTGAGACTTTTTTTAGCACAAATGAAGAAGGAATGAATAAATACTGCAATTTGTAACAACTGAAAGTCAAAAACTTGAGACCATTTTGCCACACAAATATGGACAGGAGTGTAATATGGAGGGCTCAAGGACCCTTTCCTGATTTTCTTCCTCATACTCTTTGCGCCCTTGAACGTACATTTGCCGCTATTACATTGACAGAATATTTACACATCTAGACGCCTGACTCAGATTCAGGTCATTAGACTCTGGTCTTTTGTCAAAAACAAAGTTAAAAACACATTTCACGAGATTCAGATGAGCAACCTTCTAACCATTTAACACTTATTCCATCCTATTAAATCAGTTATGGAATGCATCATACTGTAAGAAATTGCACCTGGGTGTTAATAACACCTTTTGAGTGTTAAAGTGTGATGTCTAGATGCAATAACCTACCTATGGCAGCTATAACAACATCTGTGCCCAGAAATTGCTTACTTCCTGTCATCCCACATAGCTGCATAAACTAATTAACTTGTTTGCCACGGAGAGATTGTCGCTCAATTTCTGAGTGATCCTGGTTTACGAAGCAAACAAGTTAGCGTGCATGCAGTAATCCATTAAAAAAAAGCATCTAAAAGTACCCTGCCAACTTGTGGTTTGATTCTACTTTGATTCAAGTTGACACATGTTCCACAGCAGTACACTATAAATGTATTATTTACTAATTACTAAAAAATTATTGATTATGACACAAAAGTGGAAGAAAAGAACATTTGCGCTAATCTACTTTGTTTAAAATGGGACATTGTTTTAAGAATATATATAAAACCTCTCTATAATTAAGAGGAAAAAATTGACTTGTCCATTCAAGTTTAACACACATGAATACATAGCCTTATAACAAAGTAACATACAATTAATACTTGATTATCCATCCATCCATCCATCTTCTCCCGCTTATCCGTGGTCGGGTCACGGGGGTAGCAGTTCCAGCAGAGAGCCCCAAACTTTCTTTTCCCTGGCCACATCAACCAGCTCTGACTGGGGGATCCCAAGGCACTCCCAGGCCAGCAAAGAGATATAATCCCTCCACCTGGTCCTAGGTCTACCCCTTGGTCTCTTCCCA
>NW_011342912.1:0-2150 GCF_000735185.1 Notothenia coriiceps | reverse complement strand
GAGGAAGAGAGAGAGAAGAGGAGAGGAAGAGAGAGAGGGAGAAGAGGAGAGGAAGAGAGAGAGAGAAAGAGAGTGAGAGAAGAGGAGAGGAGAGGAAGAGAGAGGGAGAGAGAGAGAGAGGGAGAATAGGAGAGGAAGAGAGAGAGAGAGAGAGAGAGAGAGAGAGGGAGAAGAGGAGAGGAAGAGAGAGAGAGAGAGGAAGAGAGGGAGAGAGAGAGAGAGGGAGGAGAGGAGGGAGAGAGGGAGAGAGAAGAGGAGAGGACGAGAGAGAGAGAGAGAGAGAGAGGGAGAGAGAGAGAGAGAGAGAGAGAGAGAGAGGGAGAAGAGGAGAGGAGAGAGAGAGAGAGAGAGAGAGAGAGAGAGGGAGAGAAGAGGAGAGGAAGAGAGAGAGGGAGAGGGAGAGAAGAGGAGAGGAAGAGAGAGGGAGAGAGAGGGAGAAGAGGAGAGGAAGAGAGAGAGAGAGGGAGAAGAGGAGAGGAAGAGAGAGAGAGGGAGAAGAGGAGAGGAGAGAGAGAGAGAGAGGGAGAAGAGAGAGAGGAGAGAAGAGAGAGGAGAGGAGAAGAGGAGAGGAAGAGAGAGAGAGAGAGAGAGAGAAGAGGAGAGGAGAGGAAGAGAGAGAGAGAGAGAGAGGAGAGGAAGAGAGAGAGAGAGAGAGAGAGAGAGGGTCCCATGTTGGTTGTTTGAACTACCTGTGAATGAGTCAATAAATAGCCTCACTGATATCATTCTGTTTCAACTTAAAAGCAGCACCAACCCTTGGCTTACACTCAAATGTCATAAAAGCTGTTTTATGCTTATTTCACCTTCATCGAAGTGTCAGCAACTTAAGCTGTTTGTGATTGTAGTATTCTGCTTTCTAATCTCAAAAGGAATATCCCTATAAAGTTAAACATTATGGAACAATAAACACATTTAGGATCAAATGTTCCATATATTACTTTTGCTTTTTGCAGTCGGACGATAAACTCAATGACGTTTTCTCTGAACTGCAATTACAATACATTTCATCAAATTTGAAAGTTAAAAAAGGCCCTCAAGACTCTTAAAGGTCTTCGTTGTGCGTCTGTTTAGAGTTGACTTAGTCCAGTGTGAGCTGCAGGATTTTCGTAAAAACATGTTAAGGAGGAAATAAAGTCCAAAAGATACATGTGGGTTTACTCTCTGCTGTACGGGAAGACTTCCTGTATGTCATCTTTCCAGAAATACTTGTTGTTCTTCCTTTTTTCTAACAATAAGATACTTTATCTTGTTACGCTGCTGTATTCGTGAAGCATGAGGAACTATTGTCTATCAGCTGTGAGCATCTGTGTCTGTGAAAGTCTCTCCTTACATTATTGCCTCATTCCTGTCTCACTCACGCCTTCATTTTCACACAATTCACACAACAGCAAATTCACAAAATGCTAAGAATTGAAATACATGTATATAAAATGAAGTGTCATTATGGTGGCTGGTGATTGGCCTTTGTTACAAAATGAAACAGTGAGAGTTAGATCCACTGGACGGGCGTTTAGTGTCGCTTGTTGTAAAGAAACGAGAGCATCAGCAGTGACGAAACCACTGCGTCAATCAGCCGCCGTGAACAGGAAGTGTGTTGAGAAACAGGAAATGAAGAGACAAGTGTTTATGTTGATGAGCTCCAGAGAAGGGAGGAGCAGTGAGGGAAGAGAGATAGGTTGGAAATACAGACACAGATAATATATGGAAACACATACTGTATGAACCCACACAGTTCAAATAGAGAGAGGGGAAAATAACTCACCCCTCCCCCAGCTTCTCCAGGACGTCGAACACTTCCTCCGGCTGCTTGGTGAGGCTGTCCTCGCTCAGCTTCTTCAGCTGTCTGAAAGAGACAGAGACGCAAGAAGGGGACGTTTTAGTTCATGTTAATATTCAGGGAAGGGAAACATGGAGACAATCTAATAATCACAGAATTTCTGATGAAAAACCACGAAAAAAGAGATTAATTTGACTTCCTGTTATGTCTCACATTTAGCTTATTCTTGCAACTTTCTTTCCCCATTATGTCAATTAATTTACCGTAATTTTCGGACTATAAGCCGCGCCTTTTTCCCCATTTTTCGACGCTGCGGTTTATATAACGGTGCGGCTAATCTATGGATTTTTACAGCTAACGGCCACCACCTTTA
>NW_011342911.1:0-1756 GCF_000735185.1 Notothenia coriiceps | reverse complement strand
GAGGAGACAGGAGGTTAATATCAGAGAGGAGGAGAGGAGACAAGTGTCCAACTGTGGGAGGAGACAGGAGGTTAATATCAGAGAGGAGGAGACAAGTGTCCAACTGTGGGAGGAGACAGGAGGTTAATATCAGAGAGGAGGAGACAAGTGTCCAACTGTGGGAGGGACGAGGGAGGAGGAGAGGAGGTTATATCAGAGAGGAGGAGAGGAGACAGGAGGAGAGGAGACAAGTGTCCAACTGTGGGAGGACAGAGGAGACAGGAGGAGGTTATATCAGAGAGGAGAGAGGAGACGAGACAAGTGTCCAACTGTGGGAGGGAGGAGAGAGGAGACAGGAGGTTAATATCAGAGAGGAGGAGAGGAGACAAGTGTCCAACTGTGGGAGGGAGGAGGGAGGAGACAGGAGGTTAATATCAGAGAGGAGAGAGGAGGCAGGAGGAGAGGAGACAAGTGTCCAACAGTGGGAGGGAGGAGAGAGGAGACAGGAGGTTAATATCAGAGAGGAGGAGAGGAGACAAGTGTCCAACTGTGGGAGGAGAGGAGGTTAATATCAGAGAGGAGGAGAGGAGACAAGTGTTCATGTGTGGGAGGACAGAGGAGACAGGAGGATGTTATATCAGAGAGGAGGAGAGAGCAGACGAGATAAGTGTCCTACTGTGGGAGGAGGAGACAGGAGGTTAATATCAGAGAGGAGAGAGGAGACAAGTGTCCAACAGTGGGAGGAGGAGAGAGGAGACAGGAGGTTAATATCAGAGAGGAGACAAGTGTCCAACTGTGGGAGACAGGAGACAGGAGGAGGTTATATCAGAGAGGAGGAGAGAGGAGACGAGATAAGTGTCCTACTGTGGGAGGAGGAGAGAGTTAAAGGAGACAGGGGGAGATGAAGGAGGTCTAAGAAGTGGTGCTCACCTGCAGGTAGCAGATCTGAAGCTGGTCCTCAGCAGATTTGACCTCTGTGATGACGGAGAGAGACTTCAGGTCTCCAGAGAGACTGAGGCTGCGGCAGCTTCCTGACACCTGAGGAGAAAGAACATCTTGAAGACCATGAGCAGTTCCAACTCAGCCTTCAAAACAGGAGACGATTCAACTCTTTCAAATGTTTTGGTGGACGCCTCTTACCCCGGTCAGAGTGGCGATCTTGTACATCCCGTACGCAAACAGCTCCACGAAGCCAGAGTCTCCTCCGAGGACGAGGACGTTCAGCCTGCATGCACACAAGCACTAACATCACAATGTAGTGGCTTCAACGTTTCTAGAGACACTTCCAACACACGGTGTGATTTCAACGCACAGATCATCCAGAACCATCATCCATTTCACCATCCCTCCTTCTCAGTGTGTCTGGTGTGTGAACTGCTTACCCCCGTCTAAAGCCAACCCCTTCCCAATAAACAGACATAATGTCCCAGATCAAATGCACGCTAAAGGGTCTTTGTCTAATTCTAATCACCCTACCTGGTAATAAACCTGTTCTTTGAGCAGCTCTCAGTGATCCTGCTGTGATGTTCAATGTTTGATGTTTGTTTCTCATGTGTGTTGATGTTTGTCTGTTGATGTTACACATGGAGCTGCTGGGATGCAAGGAGCATTTCAGACTTGATCTGACCAACAAAGTATTATCGTATCTATCGTTATCGTAATATAGCAAACAGGAGACCAAGGGGTGTCAACAAATATGTTCGGGGGCGTAAACAACTAAGGTGAGTAGATGAATATTCAACACATAATATCTGTAGGCCATGTGTACTAATAGAAC
>NW_011342910.1:0-3420 GCF_000735185.1 Notothenia coriiceps | reverse complement strand
CGTGTGCAAGTTGCGGCCAGTGGGTCAGCGTCATGTTTAACCCTGCGTGTGCAGGTCGCGGCCAGTGGGTCAGCGTCATGTTTAACCCTGCGTGTGCAGGTCGCGGCCAGTGGGTCAGCGTCATGTTTAACTCTGCGTGTGCAGGTCGCGGCCAGTGGGTCAGCGTCATGTTTAACCCTGCGTGTGCAGGTTGCGGCCAGTGGGTCAGCGTCATGTTTAACCCTGCGTGTGCAGGTCGCGGCCAGTGGGTCAGCGTCATGTTTAACCCTGCGTGTGCAGGTCGCGGCCAGTGGGTCAGCGTCATGTTTAACTCTGCGTGTGCAGGTCGCGGCCAGTGGGTCAGCGTCATGTTTAACCCTGCGTGTGCAGGTCGCGGCCAGTGGGTCAGCATCATGTTTAACACTGCGTGTGCAGGTTGCTTAGCGCAAGTTCAATGAGGAAAACCAATCCTCTGGTGTTACACGTCATTTCAATACTCTCTCCTCCCAATAAGTGATTGGGGGTGTCACTCCCCAGCAAGCCAATCATCGAACACGCTACCCCTTTAAATCTGCTCTTCCCTTTCTGTCAGTCGTAATTTCAGGCGTCAACGCACAACCCTCCTCCACCCCTTCGCCTCATGTCTCCTAATACAGGGGCCAAGCTAAAAAAACGTCTCCCTTCAGACCAGACCGAACCACTTATCACCACCACCAGTTTCTAGACCCCGGGGGGTTTATCGGAGCGGTTTTCCCCTCCTGAATGATCATCCCGCAAACCGGGGCCTAATCGCCAAACATCATTCCATTCACTTGTAGTAATCCTTCAATCACCATTCCCTCATATCAGGCGTCCAAGTAATAAACATGTATTTCATACATCACATCTCTCCTGATTGAAACCTCAATTTATTTAAGTAGAGCCAGTGTATTTCTTTTTAGAATAGATTTGACAGAAATCGGTTCTCGATCATCGGAAGAAAGATTGTTCTACTATTATTGTTGTTCTAAGAACCTCTGTGAAGAAAAGCACAAGTTGTACAACAGTTAGGCAATATCCTAACGTTATCATCAAACCAAACAGAAATGTCTAGTTTTAGAAATTGCTAAACACTGTTTGCCCCGGGGTTCAGTGTTAATTATAACTTGAAATGTATTAAACCTGCAAGCAGAGTGACTTTGATGCAATATTTAATATGTTTTTCCTGTGTGAAAAGTGTGGGGCTAGAAGTGTAAAGTTTGAAATAGAGCCATGTCCTTTGACAGAAAGAAATCATGAGTGAGCATGTGCGAGACGAGTGAGCGGAATGTTATACGAGAAAAAAATTACAGGCCACAGCTTGCAAAGGAATTGTTTTCCTGACAGAAGTCACTGTCTAGAGAGCATCACTTTGAGTCCGATTTTTGCCTTAATGACTCTCTGCTGCTTTCAAACATTTACCATGATGCAATCCTCAATGGCAATAATCTGTACCTAAAGTTGTCAAAAATCTGTTCTCGATAAGATAAGATGTAATTATTTTTCTAGGAAACGTGGATTTGACTCAACAGTTTTATTTGTATTAGGTTTGTCAATGTCCTTAAGATCAATTCACAAAGACATTATGGTATTACAAGTGTCGTGCTGAACCCCAAAACATTTACCAAAATACGGTTTGACCCCAGGTTCAGTGTTGAATGCAAATAAAATTAATCGCACCTACATCCATCCTCTGCACTTTAACACACGTCTGGTTTTCTAGCGGGACATTGGTGGACACAAGCAATTTCGGACACGCGCATGCACAGCTAAGACAATTTTCCAGTGTGAAATGCGTGGGGCTGCAAATGTAAAGTTTAAGCTTTGCTAAAGCCAATTTGAGGTGAATCGGATGATTTTCTTTCACATAAGGTACTTTTCCTGGTTGTTAGTTGGTGGCCCTATTAAACATATACAGTACATTAGGATGTAGATTTTTTGACACAAAACATGCAAGATGTAAAGTGCCTAAAATTGCGCATGGTCACATGACCTATGACATCATTGTCCACATTAGTCCAAAGGTTATACAAAGCAATTTTGATACAATTCTGATAAACTCTCTGGAGTTTCATATGTTTCAAGTCAAATATATGAAAAGCGAACAAAATAAAAAATGGCTGACTAGTGCTTGGGCGGAGTTGATAAAAGCTAACATCTAAAATGACAATAGCAATGGGGGAATAGAGTGGTGCAGGGATGACTTATTTACCCTGAAGTAAGCTGTGCATTGGTTCCCTCGAGAAAGAAGCAATGGGATTTCTCCATAGGATTTTGGAAAATAGCTCGAAATAAGATCTGTGGAAAACGAACCTGTTTGATAAATGCACGTTTTGTTCAGCCGGATAAACTCCACATGTCTACCCTACTTTTATAATGTTCTAATCATAAATCTAATCGCCAGAAGCAAAATGCTAACGTTATGCTATAAACGAACTACAGCCGGGTCGCACGACTTCAACGTCACGCCAGCTTAAGATCAGGGTTCGAGTTACGTGGGAGCCAATGGGAGCTGAGCTCCCATAAGGAGGGGCCTGAGCTCCCACGGACCCAGTGAAATCAAACATATGTGGGGGTCGTTCATATACATTACCAACAACCATTATTTTGATCACAAATAATGCATTTTTCAATGTAATGAGTATTATTTACGTTAACGAGGTAAATAGGCAAACAAAACAATGTTTTCCAAAAGAACTAAGCATCGTATTCTCTCTTGAATGACAATATGCCTGCACTTCACCTCTAAGGTGCGCAATAAAATATTGCGCAATCTATGCCTGTGAGGCTGTGAACGTGCTGAGCGCGCCTGAAGAATGAACCGTTATATCAACAGACATTCAAATATATTGAAAAGATACACACATACTACTACGAGTACCGTAGGCTAGCAGACGATTACCATGCCGCCCAAAAAAAGGCCACTGCCGCCGACGGGGTCTACAAGCCTGGCTAGTTTTGGTTTTCTCACAACGAAACAAAAAACAGCTTTTGACAACCAAAATGCACCTGCTAGCGTGACAGCTAGCACTAACCTTGCTGCTACGGAGGATGCTGTCTTTGGTAAGGTATGTGCGTGTGTGTGTCTGTGTGTCTGTGTGTGTGCGTGTGTGTGTGTGTGTGTGCGCGCGCGTGTGTGTTTGTTCAACACATCCTCACTCCCAGGTCGGCCTATGTTGACGTTATGTCAAGTCCCCTGTGTTGGCTTTTTCCAACGCAAGGGACCGGCCCTTAGCGTACATTTTCAACTTTCCGGGATGTCCATAGGCTTCTATAGAGCTCCCTAAACGTATGTTGTAGACGACTTGAGATTGCGAGCGAATGCTACCCGCAGATCCATTCTCACAGCGTTTATCAACCTTTTTCTAACTCAATATCAAGCCAGACTTATTGTTTTTACTTCTTTATTTTAATTGAATCATG
>NW_011342909.1:0-1959 GCF_000735185.1 Notothenia coriiceps | reverse complement strand
ACAGAAAGCGGTTTGTGTTTGCAGGTTCAGAGGTTTTAAACGGAAAACAAATATGTGAGGATCAAAAATACATATGTAAAACTTTTTTCTGTATTTGGATTTTATTTACATGTATATGAAACGGAACACATTTGTGTGTGCATTGAAAAACACAAGTGTGGATCCAAAAATACAAGTGTGAATCCTTCTGTGTGCATGTGTGTATTATGAGACTGTTCTGAGCCCATAAAACTAGGGCGGGCAATTTGTTCCATGAGCATTAGCATAAAATGGTATGCATATGTGATCTTAAAGTAGGGGTTAATGGAGTTTACTACAGTTTGACACTCAGTCACATGACTTGCAAATATGAGGATTTGCTTGAATAACATTGATAAAACAATTGACCTGACATAGGTAAGGACTTTTTTCTTTTTCCATATAGGTTCTTTAAATGATATTCGGAGTATCAACTTTGTCCTGCTATGTGTACCAGGCTGTGGTCGTCTCACGCCTTTACAACCGTAACTCTCTCCTGGCTGGTCTACCTGAAAGTCCCATCCAACCTCTGCAGCTAATTCAGGATGCTGCAGACATGGTACTGGCTTACTGTGCTGTCATTGGATCAGACCCTTCCTACATCCAGGACATGGTTTAAACCAAACACTCCAGCAGTGCACTTCACCATCAGCCAATCAGCTTACTACACTTTCACCGCAAGTGGGACCCTTCGAGTCTGGCTCCAAAATGGTGGAAGAAGAAAACAATGCTGATAATGTGTTCACAGGTGTGCATCAACTCAGGGAGGAGGGGGCCAGCTGTGATGATGATGATGCCTGGCTGGCTCTAAGGTGTTAGCGAGTCCTAAGAACCCTTTCAGCCCTTTGTAAACCATCAATAGCACCTGGTCTAAGGTGCATTCAGGGCCTGTCTATGGGATCCTTTGCAGCCACCACTGGACTCTTATTGTACCATTGTATAAGCATGAACATTGTATTGCTTCCTGATGCGACCCAGGAGGGGCTCGGATCAAAAGAGCCTAGAGAAGCCTCCGGAAGAGCTATTCTGCACGGAGACATCAGCCAGAACACCGCCACTATTACACTCATGGAATGATCACGATACATTTTATTGAAAACCACATATGTGGGGGAAGTGTCTGACAGGTAGTGGGTGACACAGGTAGTGTGTGACACAGGAAGTGTGTGACACAGAAAGTGTGCTGCCTGTAACACAAGTCTGCGGCCACCTCAGTTTTTTGATTTTCTGCTCGGTTTGAGCACTACAGAATTGTTTAGGCACATCTCACTGTCTGAATAATACATTGGAAATTAGCAGGAAAATGCTGCACCATTGACTTTACATACAATTGTTGTTGGTCAGTGGCACCATGGCCGTATCACATTTCTGGGATTTCCCCTCCTCGACTCCTCGGTCCTCCGGTAGTGACCCGGAAATGGATTTCGCCATTTTGAAGGACATCTAATTTCTCTAAATGCACTTCGAGGACCGAGGATCGAGCGTCGAGGAGGCTTTCTGGAGGAGCTATAACCGAGGATACACTGATGGGTCCTCCACGGTTCCTCCGCGGATGCATTTCCGGCAACAGTGATGTTTAAAAGAGTCGTGACGCACGGCCGGACTTATCTCAGCCAATGACAGCTCTGCATGCATCACCTAGATATTATTTTATTAACTGCTTGAATCAGACGCAATGTTTACAGTGAGAACAGCTGTGAGGTCCGTGCAGAAAGCAGAGCAGTGTGTATAATATATATATCACTCAGTATAACAGGCCTACTCTCTTTATTTGCTTTAGTTTAGTAGATATCTACAAACAAAGAGTCGATATTTTTCTAAAACCATTTAGTTCTTCACATAATAAAATACACAACGGCTGTATCCTACAGATGTAGCAATTCATTTCAGACAGTTTGAAACGCGAGGGCCGTGATTGGTACGTGATCTGCCCTCGCTCAA
>NW_011342908.1:0-2288 GCF_000735185.1 Notothenia coriiceps | reverse complement strand
ACTTTGATATCAATTTGTTATTTCTCTTCATATTCCACATTTTGACTTACATTAATATATTACAGTAATGAAGCTCAGCATAAGTTCAACCAGGAAGACCGTCTTTTCTCATTCATTTACTATTCCCATGTTACTACTCTCTCCCCTCTCAATAACGGCCCGTCCACACACAGGCATGAAAAAATCTTGATGCTGGGCGTGTCTTAAGCTTGGCGATTTTTTGCGAGCAACGCGACCAACAACCAATCACATGAATCTCCCGCCCCCGACATACAAAGCAATAGCAATGTTAAAACGAAGTAAACTGGATATAAACTCTCCAAACAGGCGAAAACCTACCAGTTTCACCCTCTGTCTCTGCCACCTCACTCCATGCCTGGTTCCTCCGGTTTGTATCCCGGTAAATAGCTACTGGTCGTAAAGAACCGGGTGATTTGCTACCGTAATTTCTCGTTTGGAATATGAGGAAATGAACTGCGGTCTGGCTCTCCCAGCTTGCACGCGGTTTGATTGGCTAGCGCTTGTACTGGCAGGATTTGCATAAACGGGATTTGATTGGCTGATGCCAGCTTCGAAAGCATTGGGAGCATCAAAAGTTGAAAATTGCTCAACTTTTGATGCTCACGATGCTTGCAAAGCCATGCTCCGCTCCCCACAATGCAGTTCGGCGAAGATTAAAAATATTCTACGTCACCCCATTCAAGTGAATGGGCGAAGCTTTGAAAGATTTTTTTCATGCCTGTGTGTGGACGGGCCGCAAGTAATCGGGGGCGTCACTCCCCAGCTTAACCAATCACTTCGCTCTATTCTCACAAGCCTATCTAAACCTTTTAAATCTGCTCTCCCCTCTGACAGCTGTCATTTCAGTTGACTCGACGCAACCCCCCTCCACCCCTTTTCACCTCCCGTCCCTTTGAATCCAGGGTCAAGCTAAGCCCATCCCCTTCAGACCGACCCCAACTATCCATTCACCACCACCACCAGTTTCTAGACCCCGGGGGGGTTTAATCGGATCGGTTCTCCCCTCCCGAATGATACTCCTGCACAACGGGGCCTAATCGCATTCATTTGTGTATCTCTGCAATAAATATGTATTCTTACATCAAAACCGTCTCTCCTGATTGAAATCATTTTATTCTCTTTCTCTGTATTTCCATATTCTCTAAGATCATCATAAGTAGCAGTAAAAAAAAGTATTTGAGCAAAGTGATGCATCTTATAAAATATCACTTCTTGAATCCGTATTGAGAAACATTTGAGTGTTTACTCAACTCATGGATCTTTTGCACAGAGGACAAACAGACCGTGCAGTGAACATTTGGGTAATCTCCGCCTGTAAAAACACCGCCTGCAGGGTTTTGAATTGGAGGCTAGGTTGGCTACTGGCGATGAGCCGCGGGGTCTTCTCTGTCCAAACCACGAGATGGAAATCAGGCACTAATTTGCAGGATGTGGCGTCCTCCACCCCGGCTTTAATCATGCATGGCTGCAGCTAAACAAGCAGCTTTCATTGTTTTTTAAAAGAGCCGGCTAACGAGGCCTCCTCTTAACCTGCTGCTACCTTTTTAAACAAATGAGCTAATGTCTTTACTGAAACCTGAGGGTGGAAAACACAGAGTCACTTTTAATGCTTCAAGTTCCAGGAAGAATAGCCAATGCTAGCACTATAGCATGTATAGTGCTAATGGGGATCCTAATAAAGAATACCAATAACTTAAAGGTTTAAAGCTACATTAAATATCTGTTTTTCATTTTATTTTAAAGTTTGAAATGTCAAATATGCACTTTTAATGATAATAGGCTATCATCTAAAAAGTTGCCCTTTTTATTCATTATTTAATCTTAGTTTTTCATTAGTATCTTCCTGAATGGGGATAACTTATTTTTGACATTTGCTTATTGATTACACTGTGTAGTTTGTCATTGTAAAGTCAATTTATACCTACTTTAATATAAAGGCGAATTTGGTAAATGGAAATACCGTACTTCAGAAAAGGTGAGAATTTGTATCCATAAAATGTGTATAAAAATGAAATATGTCTAAATATAAATAAAGAAGTTTTGATAGACAATCATTTGCAATCTCTTAAATATTTTCCTTTTTTTTTATCTATTTAAATTAAACATTAAACATCTTTGTATTAGTAACAAACATTGAAATACTTTACATTCATGTAAACCTGCAGCATGTAAAATAATCACAACCTTTCCTGCCTCTGCTTCTCGTTACCTTACACAGTTTTTAATTTTCTATTAATATTTGACATGTTTTCTTCCAAAGGCTTCAA
>NW_011342907.1:0-30254 GCF_000735185.1 Notothenia coriiceps | reverse complement strand
AAGCCATTCCACCAGCTGCTCTCAATCTCGCACTCACTTCAACGTTCACTCCTATCTCCGTCTACTCCGTCTCAGCACGTGTGTCCGCTGCCAATATCCGACTGGCAATATCAACCGTGTCTCAGCTCTGTGGATGAATAGCAGCTTTATGGTCTGCAGGTGAGCTGTTGCTACTGGATCACCATGTCACGATATTCATGTTATGTCACGTTTTTATGTCTAGGTTTGGGTGTTTTGCTGTTCTCCTTGTCATGTTTTCCTCCTGGTTTATTGTCTGGTCCTTTTCCCTGTGTTTTTCCTCCTGTCATTAGTTTCCCTGGTGTGTCTAATGGTCTGATTGTGTTCACCTGTGGCCCTTGTGTTTCTCCTTCCCTGTCCGGCTGTTTCGCGTCTTGTGATTACCCCTCCCTGTATTTAGTCTTGTCTCTTCCTGTGTTCGGTGTCGGTTCATTGTTTGTCTTTCCCTTCATGTCACGCTCCATGTTTGTCCTTGAAGTTTTGGTCCTGGATTATTTACTCGTGCTCCCCTGTTTATGGTAATTCAAACTTTGTCTCTTGTTTTCTTTTGTCATTGGCTTTTTTTGTAAATTAAAGCTCGCTTTTTGTTAATACTGCTTTTGGGTCCTACCTTTTCCACGCATCCTGACACACAGATCCCTCCTGTTTTTCTCCTTTGCTTTAAATCATATCATACTGTCACTTTTGTTTTCTTGTGACGGGTTCACTACCTTTCTTCTATCATTCCACAATGTCTGACATATACCGCATTCCTCTTACCTATTGCTTCAAAAAAAAAAAAAAGAATAACATTCTTTATTCTTCACATTAAATAAAAAAAAAATGGTCTCTTTTGTTGTAGTCATTCTAAAATTGGAATATAGACAAATAGTTTTATTATTACAGCACTTGAAGTTGTGCTGCATCCTACAAAATATACAAAACTGACTGTTGCAAATGCATCTGGTTTAAACTGAAACTTTTGCCCACAGCCTTCGGAATGCCTATAGTTAACACAACATAAGATTTCTTCATCAACATCATCAACGTCACCTTCAATGTCAATATCAACATCATGATTTTGGCATCATCATGTGTAGCATTGCCGTAATGAGTTGCATTGTCATGCATGCATGAGCATTCAAAGGGTCATGCTCGCAAGTCATTCCATGTCATTGGCACTTGGTAGTTCAAAAAAGGTGGCTGGGGGAAGGAGGGGTGCTCAGAGGGAAACAAAAAAAGTCTTGTAGCCTGCAAAGAGGTGAGGATCTACTGGATGTTAGAGCGGTGTGGTAAAGATCATGCAGATGAGGAGAAGTGTCAAACAGTCCTGGACCAGGCTGACCAAAGGCATTATGGGACCGAGATCACTTAATATCCAGCTGGAGTAAACACACAAAATGATCTGAGTGCCAAAATGGTTCGGGAGCCCCAGCCCTGCTCTTTTGGTTGAATCTCTCTGATTTGAAAGTTGGGATAGCAAATAGCTACAGTACAGTAATATCATTGTAGGAGTCCCCTCTTAACCATCAGAGGTAATAGTTAAAAAAAAAACTTGCAGAAAGCATCAGTACAATTGTTGCAAGTGGGACTTCTACAATGGCTGCACCAGCATTTAGATGCCCCCCATTATAAAAGTGTTTTGAGAAGTGGACTATTAGAGATTAGGGCACTTGGAGAAGGGCCCTTGACGGAATCGGGGTTAAAGAGGCACTTATTGAATAACCTTGGCCTTCATTGAGTGGAAATGGGCTTATGTTGAGGACTGGACTTTTTGAGCCGGTGTCATAGGATTTGGGTCTAAGTAGGGGTAGAGTGTTTACACAGTTTGTAATTTGAAAGTATAGGTTGTAGTTCAGAGGCCAATCATGTAGCAATAGCTCAGACTGATGGACTACTAAAGTATGTTTGCTAATCCTTTTTAGTAGAGAATGACAATGTCATTTGTGGTAATTTAGTTGATGCATTAATGGAGCTGTTGCTTAGTCACCACTGAGATGTATTGTTAATTTAAAGCTTGTGTGCAAGTTGAGGGTACCAGCTAAGCTAATGAACTCCTATCCATAATGCAATGGTGACAAATTACTTATTAGCTGTATTAGCTGCTGCTGCAGTTGACCAAAAGTTTTGTGTAATGAAAATCAATGTTAACATTAGCAAGCTATGCTAATTTGGCTTCACTTTCCGAGAGTGAGCTTGCTAGCTTTCACTTTTCAACCAAACATAAACAGCATGACGGGTCCTGACAAATGTAGAGTGAAGAAAAGGGATGTATTAAGTCATTAATGGTCAACAACCAATGCTATTTGGACAATGGGACACCTCTGTCAAGAGGGACGAAGCCAGGACACTTCCAAAAACATGTCAAAAAAGTTTGATTTGTAGTTTTTCTTAAAACAAGAATTGAGGAGAATTACATTTTCAGTTAGAATTTAAGTGTGCTGTGTATTTTTTGTGTGTATCGGAGATAAATTATTTGAAAGCACATCATGGCCTCCAGTGTCCACCCATATGGATGTGAAATGGACAAAGTTTATTTGTAGATGGAGCAGAGCGGACTATTGGCTGATGGCCATCGTGATGTCACTTCTACCTCGATTATATTTTTGATTTCTCAGATATTTATTCTGATCTTTGAATGGCAGGCAGGCAGGCAGGCAAGCAGCACCTACTTGTTACATGGACAGGAGCAAAGACCACAGAATTTCCCTAGATCGTTCAAATTCTTTTCTGCATCCTTCATGTCCTTATTGATTTGGTCCATTCCCTCCTCGATGCGCTCCAGTTGCTCTGATTAAACACAAGTCATTTATCCCCCAAAGAACGAAGCACAAGAAGAAAGAGAGGGAGAAGGAAGAGGAGAGTAAGAGAGAGATAAAGAGAGGACAAAGGAGAGAAGACAACAACTTCAGACACTCACTGTGACGAAAGAAAGTAAAAGAAAAAAAAGAGGAAAAACTAGACGCCACCACATATGTAAAGAACCGTTGGGGCATTTTCAGTACCTACTTGTTACACGGACATTTGAAAAGCCCACAGCATTTCCCTAAATCTTTTAAATTTTTCTCGGCTTCCTTCATGTCTTGGTTGATATGGTTCATGCCATCTTCAACACGATCGAGTTGCTCTGGTCAGGACAAAGGGATGACAGTAGTGGAATGAATTTCATTGACTGATTGACAGAAATATGAATTATGATGAGCAGTAATTGAGTCATGTGTTTTACTCTGGTGTGTGTGTGTGTGTGTGTGTGTGTGTGTGTGTGTGTGTGTGTGTGTGTGTGTGTGTGTGTGTGTGTGTGTGTGTGTGTGTGTGTGTGTGTGTGTGTGTGTGCAGAGTAAAAGATAAAGGCTGAACTTATTTCCTATTAATTTAGTGCATTAAAATAGAATAAAATAGAATGGTGCTTATGTTTGTCACTTCCAAACTTGTTGGGCCAGAGAGATTATATAACAAGCAAACATTTAAGTAAATATCTGAATTTCTTATTGAAGTCAGTTCAAATATTCTTGAGAGTACGCTCAGTTGCTTTCAAGCCGATTGTTAGGTGAGAAGATCGATACCTTGATTGTCGGTAAGATAAAATGAAGGTAGAGCAAGATGCCAGTTAGCCTAGCATAAAGAGTGCTGTAAATAGGAATACAGCTAGCTTGACTCTGTCAAAAGGTAAACAAATCTGCTAGTTGCGAGGGGAGGGACCTACTATAGAAAATTACATTTAAAGAACAGCTTAATCACTTTTAAGGTATTTATAGGCTAACTCTGTTAACATTAGGTTTTAGCTAGCCAGCTTTTTGTTCTCCTATGTTTTCAGTCGTTATGCTAAGCTTGGCTAACACTGCTGTACCTTCATATTTGGTGTAGGCTACATATATATGAGTGGCATTCATCTTCTCATCTAACATCACAGTGGGAAGCAATACATACTTATTTTCCAAACTTTTCTCTATAGGCTATTGTTCTTTTCTTTCAAGAAATAAAGAGATTGTTTGCTGTTAGCATAGCTGACATTTTAAAATGTTAATTTAATCATTTTTACGGACCAAGGCGATTTCACTTGAGAACTGTTTAATGTGCTGGCAGCATAATGCCACATAAGGTAAGTCTTTGTTCCTTCCTTTAGTCTACAAGAACAGTGAGCTTTAGTTGCTCCCTTTTGCTTTTCAAAATAACTTTTTCTTAGAAAGATGTGCCTAAAATATGAGTGATATTACATGCTTCTTGGTCTGAGCATGCAATCGCAGCCACTTTAGAAACCATAACAGTTACTGGTTTTAATCAAAATGTGTGGACACAAATATGTCTTTCATGGGCTTGGGAAACTTGTTTTTAGTTGTTCATGAGGCTACCCTTTCTAATTCTGAGGAGAATTATTTCTAATTCCAATGTGGTGAATTAAATTGTTAAAGTATGATACCTCAGTGAATACTGGATTATAAAACATAGAACTGCCTCTTACTTTGCATTGCCTTGGCAAACTTTCATGGTATTCTGGTTTATGGGGGCCAGGGTCTTTAAAGTGGTGGTGCACTGGTGACAAATAAAGGATCCATCCTGATTGTGATTTAAGGAAGTACGGTGCAAAGTATGAAAGGGTGAGGCACAGTTAAATATGGAATTGATTCAAAAAGTAGTTTTTTAGATTTTGTAAATTCCCTGGTTAGCATTCATTTATGTTAATATATTCAACCAAGAAAGGATCCACGTTGAGTCAGAGTTTTTAGAGCAAAGTGGGGGTAATGACATTAATAGTGTTTTTAAAAAGGTTAGTGACTCAAGGTTTTATATTACATTTTATAGCAAAAGCTCTACACATTATAAAAACTGTCTCAGATGTATCGCATGCCATAAAGCTAAAGGCTCTTCTTCCTGCATGTAGTCAATAACAAAGGGTCAGGGGTCAGATCAGGGTAACAGCCTCTTGTGTATCAAGTCAGCTGTTGCAATTAGTTTTGGAGAGGTGACCCTGCGTGGCAGAATAGTATGGCCGCTAGGGATGAGGGGATAAATGGATAGTCAGAGGAGGGTTTAAGCTTTTATCCCTTGAGTGAACAAGCGTGTTGGTGCAGATACGGGTTTATCTTACAGGATTGGTGAATAGGTTGACAAGCATCCCAGCCAATGGGAGAGCTGAAGCCCCATGCCTTTGCTATAGACAATAAATAACTACTTCTGCTTTATATTTTCACATTGCCACTATTAGTTGTTTGATGTTGCAGTTGTTTTATCTGTTATCTGTTCTTGTCCCACGCTAAACATAAACTCTTTCACTTATTTTAAGTTATGTACGTTCTTATTTTAAGTTACGTACGTTCTTATTTTAAGCCAAACCATAATCTCTTCAGGAACTTTACCAAGTAGTTTTGTTTATTTGCAAAGTCAACCCTGTTTAAAACTGCAACTGTTAACTTTAAAATGTGCAATGTGCAGGCATTTTGCTCTATCTGAACAATGAAAATGGTACAGCCATTGAATGGGCTATTCGAAATGGGCATCACTTTAATCATGTTGTTCATTGAGGGTTATTGGCTTGCTCATAAAAAAACTGCATGTAACCAGGGATTGTACAAAGTATGGGGGTTGATTGAGGAGTGATTGAAAAGTTTGTCATTACCAGCTAAATCGATCGTTTTTCTTATCCACCTCTTGTATTTTAACACCTCGGTTAGCTGTCAGCAGGGTATCTGATCCCACCCCCAGTAGTATTTACAGGAAAATAAAGATTGGCCAAATTGTAAAAAAGTGAGCTATAAAATGGGGTGTATTTAAAGGTGGCATATCTGCTGCCACTTCTTTTCTAATAAGGTTTATAAGCAGATGTGGTAAAATAAAAATATCTCTTAGCATTAAATTCAATTTAAATGAATCTGTGAAACCAACATGACTGCCTTTTTATCATTTTAACATCCAAGAACAGTCCAGTAGTCCTTCGCCATAGGCTCCCACAGTGACAAACACGCCAACCCAACTCAGTTCTGGAAAATGAATAAATTCTCTCGATGTTGAGCTGTAGGGTTTTGGCACTGAAGTGGCTGTTATTAAATATACCTTATAGTTAATGTTTGGCACTTTTTATTCACTGTCTTTGTTGAGCATAAAAAAAGCTGCTGGCAAATCAAAAGCAGTTAGGCAAATCAAACAGAATATGTTAAACAAAGGAAACAAAGGTTAAAGGTAGCTGAAAGAAAGAAATTCCCCAAAGTTAAACCCTTGACGTCCTCAAAATATGAATTAGTTTGGATATGCATTTAAATTAAAACAAGCAACTGCATGTGAAACAATCACAAGTGTTTTGATACCTTACACTTGTATCATCAACATTACTATTGTAAATGGTAATGTCCCCTGTGGTTCTGCTAATGTCAACAACATCTTTTACTTTTTACTTAAAGTATGAGCTTTGTTATATGTGAATAGCTCAGTTATTTCATGTTACTAAAGCCGCCATCTCCCCTCTCACAGACTTACCTCCCTGCTCGTCCAGCATAACCAAAGTCCTGATGCCAGCATCTTTGCTCTATTCCCCAAAGACCGCCAGGTATAAAGGAAGTGGGAGGGAGGGAGGACAAACAAAACAAAATAAAGGTCAGTAATGAGGCCACAACAGTTTAGGGAATCAGTTGCTGCTGAAAAATGTTCCTAGCTCCTAAGCAATTTAGCCATCCTCAACTTTTTCCCTTTTTAACCATATTTTCTTTTTAGCAGATTAAAACAACATGAACTTAGTCAGTGTTCTTTATCACTATTTTGCTTTCTTTGATATTATATTCTTCTACTGCAATAATGCTAGCACAACAACAAAGAGAGTCCAGGTTTATCCGCATGCAGGTTTATCCGCATGCATTACATTTAAAAATGGTGACAAGTTTTATGATGTCATGATTAAGGAAATGGTTATATGTTTTTGGAAATAAACTTATATTGTTTGATTAAAAAGGGCAAAGGTAATTCTGTCATTACAACTCAAGCATGAAACGTTGAAATAGCACCCAGGAGATTAACAATAAAAATGCTGACTGCAGAGAGGATATCTCATTAAAAATAAAAACCTTTCTATTGGATTTCCTCGTACAAATTAAACAATTAATAACCCAGGATCCCAACCCCCCGTCTGTCTACGACTCAGCAGCTTATGACCTTTGGACTACACATTAGTATTGATTGCAACTTGTAAGAAGGACTATTTTTCTACCGCCCTACATTTTAAATGTAGAATGTCTGTTGGTCTTCTTTCCCCCTTCAGATACATTTAAATCCTTCCTGACTCTAAACCATCAGAGCAGCTGAGCCTGCATGAGTGCCACAGTTAAAGCTTTTAGTCACTGATGGCTGTGTTGGCTACAGGTTTTGATTCTGGTAGAAAGAGTGTGAGGAGGAGGAGGAGTATAGCGATACTTGATTATACAACTCTTCCTCCTCTCTGCTTCTTAGAAATGCAGCGCCGTCTCACTAAGATGTGGCACCTGGTCGGTCCTGATTCGCATAAATACGATTATGGTGTGTCAGGCACACACTTGACATACGCTGTTACACATTAATATATCTCTTGCCACCTCAGCAATTTGGGAGGAAAGCGTGGGGGGTGCAATAAGGAAATTCTGGAGTATAAATGATTCTGTTATTAGGTAAGGCTGTGTCAAAGCAGAATCCCAAAGTAGTGGAAATGAGTCCCCAGGGAAACTCAACCATGATGTAATACAGGACTGGAGGTGGTTCAATGCGGATTTACTAATTCAAATCAGCTTGATAGATTCATGCATTTTGGCAGTTGCCTTTTTGTAGAATATATAGTTACAGCCTTAAGATTTGGTGGGGTGTGCTTCAACTTAAAGGATTCATAATTCTTCAAGAGCAACTAGCACAAATTGAGCTCTAAAATGTAATTCAAATCATGTGCATTGCAATTAACCACCTCATCATCTATACAATCCATTACGTTATCTTACATCTTTCAACTGGTTAAGACTAAGACATTTCTGAGTCAAAAATAGACCAAATGTTATTTACAACGAGGAGAATAAAAGCCTGTATTCAGCATTACAGCATATAACGCAATTTTGTAATCTCCCCGCCTGCAGCACACTCGCGCGGGGGGGGGGGGGGGTCTTAGATATGTCGGCTGATGATCAATGTGACCTTGAGATCTGCTTGTCAGACGCAGTCAACCCCAGCTGTCTACGCTGTCTCTCTTTTATGTCCTACTTCCCTCCATCTCTGTCTGCTTGTGTCACATCAGGCTTTCTGTTCTCCTTGTCTATCACTCTCAGTCTATTACACAGCATTATTTATTGGCACAGGCAAATAAGAATCGACAGAGTCTGCTCACGGGTGTGTCGTTTCTGATTTAAATGAATTAATTTCCTGTAATGGTATTCATGCCATCACTCAGTTGAATCATGGTTCACTCAATCTTGTCTGACTCTTTAAGCAATTAGAAGAGAGAAACCCTGAGCTTGTTAAAGATGAAAAATGAAATTGGATCGTATATTTTTAGAAATCAACGAGGTGATCAGCACCTCACCTAAAAGTAGTTTGATTGGTCAACAAGTAATCTGTGAAAGCTATTGTTAGCTAGTTAACGTCCTATGAAAATGAATTCCAGGTCTAAACAAAAGTAAATAATAATACTAAAATGTCTTCTGGTACCTAGCAGCAGAGTATTTAAGGAATAGTTCTCATTCTGAAACCCCCGCATCAAACCATGCGGGGGTTTTGTCTGCCTTATCACATGCATCTCAAAAAATTCAGAGAATGTCACCAAATCTTACTTTTTCAGTAGGAGTAACATAATTTTAAGACATTACATTTTCTGTGAGTTTCCTGATTATGCCCAAGACAAGTACATTCTTTCTTCCGCAGTATTTAAAAAAAAAACACGTCTATATACAGAAATTATGTATCTAGGAATCGATAGACTTCCAGTGTCACAATTTATATTCTCGCTGTGTCATGTTTAGTCTCAGATTTCATTCGTAAACTCAAAGCATCTTGGGTGGTTTTTACCTCCTCCACCAGCTGCAGCATACGACGGGTGCTCTCGAGAGACTGTGGAGAAAAAAGAAATACAGTTAATGAGATAATATGACAGATTCAAAATGGAAATAGCACTGTTTGACATCAGAGAACAAATAGATCTATCTTCCTGGGGAAACACAAAAATCACAATAACTTGTCCAAAGTGTTTATGTTAGTTGAAATGAGCATAAGCAGACTTGTAAACCAACAAAGTGGAGTGAATTTGAACAATCAGCGGGACACAAAAGGGGTCAATGTCGGCCATTTATCGACATGAACTCACAGCGACAGTGTGTCTGCACTGAGTATTGAATACGAACGACCGATGGGAATTTTGAAGGAAGCTGTAACAGTGACTGATTTCTGAAAAGTGTATATTTTAAACTGTCATTCAATAAAATGATTTGGAATTTAAGATAACAACTAAAATGCTTTCAAGCCCATTAGTAAGATGGCCGACAGGTGCAAAATCATTACTACCTTTTCCTTAGGAAAAATACGCTGCAGTTTAAAAAACGATACAATAAAAAACACAAATGTGCCAAAACAAATGCAACTGAAGAAACAACTTCACAAGCTTGACAACACATGTGCAGCGTTTACTAAAAGCGCTGCAAATCATTGTTGACGTTCAGGGATTATAAAGTTGGCTATCTCTCACAACCTTAAATTAAAATGTTATTGGCTTATTTTAACAATGTAATTGCATGATTCGTTCTGATATTATTGCAGATCTGCTGTAAAATAGCGAGCTTACGTAGCTAATCTAGTTATTTCATTAAATAAAACACATAGTGTGCCAACCGTGACAGTTGGCCAACTTCATAATCCCCTAACATGGGGTCCCAGCTGTGCATCACGTTTTAGTGTCCCCTGGTTTCCTTTGTGCTTCTACCAGCATTTTTCTATCGTCAGCCTGTGATGTTTTCATTTGCATGTGTTTTTGCCCATTTTTGTTTTTATATTTGCACTGTTTTTTGCAGTGCGTTTCTCCTAGGGGAAGGGTTTGGGAACACATTTTCACCTGTCGGCTACCATACATTTGAAATCGAACTCAAGATGATTGACTCAACAACACTATTGTCAGCCAATATAAATAACTACACTTCCTACTCTCTATCCCTTTTTCCGAAACGTCTATTATTAGCCTGTGTGTTGATAGATATGTAGATGAATGTTCCAATTCGTCTTACGTCTTTGATCTGAAATGGCCACGATATGTGCTGTTGTCATCATGAGAGAGGGCAAAACTGTTATTCCGACGCCACCATTTTGTGTATCCACTATGTTCACGCATGTGTTTAATATTCTGCTCAGCTGTGCCAGTGTGGAGCTGGAGGGGTGTGTTCTTATCTGCTCTGGCGCATGACTGAGATTTTCTCTCGCTCCCTCACACTGCTGTGAAACATACACACACACACGCACGCACGCACGCACGCACGCACGCACGCACGCACGCACGCACACACACACACACACACACACACACACACACACACACACACACACACACACACACACACACACACAGGTATACTCTCCTATCACCTGCACACACACATGCAAACAGCCATAGTCTGAGGCAGAACATAATGTGTGTGTTGTATAATATATATTCATTTGTCAATTTTGTTATGAGTATAATACATCATACACACCATGAGAATGCAGTTGAAATGAAAACAATTATAAAATGACTTTAAGATTTGGAAAATGTATTATAAGAGGACATTCCTAGCTATATTTAAAGGAAAACTCTTAGTATTTTTCCACCCTATTTTCCCATGTTTGAGTGACTTGTGGACACTAAAACATGGGATTAAAAAAACAATTGTTTCAGTATTGATTGAGAGTGCAGCGGCCGGCAGCTGTAAAAAGGCTGCAAAGTCACCATATCAGACAACGTGAGGTTTCAGAATGAGAGAAATAGACCAGCTCAAGCAAAAAGTGCAGAAAAACATTATATTTCTCTTTGGTCTCCTTTCCATAATGTTGTCAGACACTGAAATAACACTCTAAGCCTGTACACAAAAAAGCACACACAAAAAATGTTTAGTCGACATACATTGATGGTTTGGACCTTTTACTGTCTGCCTTCTGCAATTGTTTTGCTCATTACTGGACTGTACCAATTTCAAAAATTGTCGTTCCCATGTCAAAGTCTCTTTAAAGGGGCTCTACTATGCACACTTTCAGGTTCATATTTTCTGCCTCTATTGTGACATGTTTCCATGATTTAATGTTCAAAAATCTCTTTATTTTTCTCATACTGCCCGCAGCACCTCTTTTCACCCTCTGTCTGAAACCAGAGCCCAGTCTGCTCTGATTGGTTAGCTGGCCGACTCTGTTATAACTGGTCAATCGCTTAGAGATGTCCCGCATATCACGTACACTTTGTTGGAGCACTAGTCAATAGAAGCACGAGTGTTCAGTATGGACACTCGTGCTTCTGGAAGTAAGCAAAGGAATCCAATGGAGGCGTTTCAGGCAGGGGGGGGGAGTGTGTGGGAGAGAAACTCCCTCTGGAGGGAACTTAGGGATTTTAGCCTTTGCAGACCATTTACATGCACACAAATGTATATAACACACTACAGGGAAGGTAACATCTCAAAAAGCATAATAGCTTCGATGTTCACTTCTCATTTGTATGCCTATGAATGTGCTCAAGTATATTCTCTGTGAGTAGGTGTGCATAAATACAAGCATGCGTGCCATCAAGTTCATGCATCATCACAACTGAATCCAGTGATGCATGGAGCGTGTTGTTCTCACCTCATCGGCCAGCTGGTCGGCGCGTTGCTGCATGTCTGACAGCTCATTGCGCATGTCCGCGTCCTCTGCCATGGCTGCTGGATGTTGGGGGTGGAGAAGGACTCCAACAGGGAAGAGAAGATCCTAGTGGGATTTCGGGGAGGGCTGAAGAAGAGACGAAACAAAGGAAAGGAAACATTAGGCATACATTGTCTGTAATTATTTAAATATTTGACTATTGCAATGAAAATTAGCTGGCTTCTGTCATTTGGAAAGTCATTGATATTAAAAGACGTGTTAAAAGATACTGTGGGAGAATTATATCCACAACATCATACATATCCGCCTCCTTTGTGTGTACATCATTGTTTGATACCAGAACAGAAAAGTATTCGAGTTGAAGAAACAGTGGCAACAAGGAAGACAATGTTTGCAGAACAAAATCATGCTCAGACGGGCCAATGTTGGCTGAAAATGTAAAGGATTTGCGCGCATAGTATGTTACTGGGAACACATACTTACATTTGCTAATCATGTTATGACTTATTCAAGACAAACTCAGACTAATTAATTCACCATAAAATCCTCAAGGTCCTATTTATCTCTCTTGAGCCAGGTTATACTCTCCTCCCTACCTAATGGCTTCGAGTTGCCCTGCATAACAGCAGCAGCTGAAAGCCGGAGGAGCAAAATATAAAATATATTCCAGAGGTGCGAAGAAATATGGCCTTCAACAAAATGGGCCAAACGAAATAGGAGGATTGGAGCTTCTATCTCCCAATTCTCTGTTGCAGGATGTATAATCGAGGATTAGGAAGCTGCAGCAGTGTTTGTTAGTTGGGGAATGAGAGGAAGCGTGGTGTTTGAAGAGGAATGCCAGTCTCAGACAGCGTTGACTGGGATTTTGGTGGATTAGCGACAGAGAGACATAAACAGTTTGCCCTGTCGCTGTGAACCTTTCCTCTCCTCTGTAGGTTATGAGAACAGGCCAGAATCCCAAGCCAACTCCAGATGCTGGATTACCGGTAGCAAACTCTAAAGATCGACATGAAACAACATTTGTCATGTGTCAGATATGTTAGAGATTGGATATGGCTACAAGGCAGACTTACATCAAAATTGTATACACCTCAAGTTAAGAGAATTGCCTTGCATAGTTTTGTAATCCTGCAACCATTTTGGGCATCCAATACCCATTATAAATAATGTTGAGTCATTGTCTGTTAGGTTGAAATAAGGAGCGGCATATTTGTATGCCTTAGGTACAACACATATTTGTACAAAAATGGGTATCGCAGACAAAGTATTTTTATTCAATCGGATTGGTCCAATCATGTCTGTCGTTGAACCATGTTTTTTGTTTTTGTTCATTTATGGATGCTGTTTGTTGTGTGTAGGTTATTCGCTGTCTGTAATGCTAACCCTTAGCGGACAAGATAAGTAAATTGTTTTGAATGAGTTTTGTGCAGCCTCTCTGAGAGCTTTAAGTTGAAAATATTTCAACCTTTCAGAAATGTTCTGGCGACGTGATAAATAGGAGTAGAGGTTTGTTTTTGGCCTGGTGTTTTAGATGGAGAACTCCTAACAGAGATCCAAAAAGCCCGTTTGTCTAAACAGATCGGCAGCCAGACACTTAGACCTTGTTGCCGGTCAGCGTTTTGACGACTTCGCCCTCCTGACTCGACAGCTGTCAGACTGAGCGGTGAAGCTCATTCAAATAATGTGTGAGAGCAACCATCTTGTAGTTGGTGTTTGTCAAACAAATATAAAGTAGCCCAAATGGAAATTGTGATGCGATATTACAAATTAAATTGGGATGAATAAAATAAATCGTATCTTATATTATGTTTAGATATCATTGTCATAGAAACATTTGAAAAAGCGCTGGGAGTGTTTTTTTGCTGGAATGTTGTTCGGAGGCCAGTGCCTTTCTGCCAGAAAATGACACTATGTGGACACAGCGGCTTATTCTGCTTTTTTTTCAGATTATTTCAGAATAGGACGTTCAGCTGTAATGTTACTCTACCCATTGTATCAATGCACAGACAGAAGGGAAATGCAAAGTTACTTGCTGTGCTCCTTGACGCCTTCACTGTCTTACTAGTTATAACATTTATTTTGGGGGGAAACATTGGGAACATAAAAACCTTTTAGCATTTTGAAATTCCAGTGGTCTGACAGAAAACTAGACTCCTGCTCCCTCTCTTGGCTTTGCTTTCATGCTTTAGGAAAATTGACCATTAAAGGAGACTTTGGCAATAACAGGTCACTTCAGAAAGAGGACATCCTATTGGCTGTTTTGCAAATGCACATGTTGGTGCACGCCGTCCTATCAAATGGTAAAAGCCTGATTTAATTGCATAAAGAACCTGCCAGAAGAAGTTGCTTTCCATCATGAGCAATGATGTTTCTTTAATATTAGCCAAAGGGTAAAAGCTGCGGCTATGTAGCTCAATATAGCCTCAAATCTACTGACCCAAAGCTTCATAAGAAAACAGGTCAGTAATTAACATAGAATTGCAGCTACAGTATATAACGGCTCCGGGATCACATTGGGATGATGTAATGCTATAAAACAAACTACATCAACACCGCTAGGCATTGGGATATTTTCTTTTGAACTCCTCTGGAGCAGAGAGAGGAGCTGTGGATTATTGTCATTGATTAATGCATCAGTGTTTCTTAGGGTCAAAAACACTAAACTCACAACTTAAAATGAAAGCGTTTAGTTTATTTAATAAAAGAGCACATGTTCAATGTGAAAAGTGACGGTAGATATAGATTAGTTGCAATTTCGTGCTATATTAAAAAAAAACTAATAAATAATTTTAAAAAAACACCTTTTTAAACACCTTGAATTTCAGGGGGGGCGCGGGGCTCCAAGACAATGGTAGGGGAAACACTGGAGTGCTTATATTGTGCTTGTCTAGAGGGAGGGGCTTAGAACAGAGGGGATAGAGTTACAGTAGGACGGCTGCATATATTTTGCTTTTTCCAGAAAACTGTAAGACTATTTTCTTGCAGCAGAAAAAAACAACAAAATGGCAGAGAAAAATCTGCGTCAGGTAAAGACTGATCACATAAGGATGTGCATCATCTTGGACAGACGGCCTCGCCCACCTCGACGTGTCTCATCCTGGTGCCTCTGAGCTTCTGCTGTACCCTCTGTGTCCGCTTCACGCACTCATGTGTCCGGAGATGTTCACAACAGCATCTGCTGGCCATACACTCGCTGCACATACACAGGAAATGAAGCAATTTTTTTGTGTGCCATGACAATATCCCTGGACGTCACGGACTGAATCACCAAAACCTCCCCAGGCGGTATATAGATTAATCTGTATTCAACTCAGCAGATTAATTCAGTCATGTATAGCTCAGATTGACAGAGGCATCGTAATGATAATGTCTGGGGCCCATTTTATTGTAGCATTTACTCTGATTTCTACTGACACACTTGGAGATCCTTCCACTATGTTGCACGTCAAATAACATTTTTCTATTTGATATCCATCATGATATTAAATCTCTTCCTGCTTACATTTCTCTCCTCTCCTCTCTTCTTGCTCTGCTGCACTGCTTCATAACAGCAGTGGCCAGATTGGGTTATATAAACCTCCAACTGGACTTAATGTCTGAATCCAGTCAGATTCAAAGAGAGGACATCATGGCTTCTCGGCCTGGTTGCGTAACAAAATTCAGGCAATTAAATTTAACCGTCCAGACTGACCTTTTACTTTAAGTCTCAATTACCGGCTCCACATTTTTAATCTCAGCAGCATTCATCACTGCCTGCTTCCAGAGCAAATTCTGGTCGTCCCTAAATCAAGGCTTAAGCAGTGAGGTGACAGAGCCTTTGCTGTTGCAGCTCCAAAGTTATGGAACGAATTGCCCCTCCAGGTTAGACTTGCTCCAACTCTGCCTGTTTTTAAATCTTGTTTAAAAACCCACTTCTTTTCCCTTGCATTTACAGACCAGGTGACACTTGTGCTTTTAAATTTGGGTTTTTATCTTGCTAGTGTTGTGTTTTGCATTGTTTTTACGTCGGAGAGTTTCTCAGTCTGTGGCTTCTGATCTGGTTTCATTGTCTCGTGTTTTACATTTGTTTCATGTCCTGTCTGTTTTTCATTTATTTATGCTATGTTTTTATACAGTTGTTGATGTACAGCACTTTGTTCAACGCTGTTGTTTTTAAATGTGCTATAGAAATAAAATAGATTGGATTGGATTAGATCACTAGATTCTCTCAAGAAGAGATGCACACTACTGGTGGAGCAGCTGTAATGTAATAACATGCTTTCGTAATCAATGCATTAATCAGTGAGCATGTTTGTAGGTCACATTATAGTACAGTTAGAGAGAAGAATGTATGGTATTTTTCCCATGTAGGCTCAAGTATAGACGTTCTTGATTTGACTTGAATGGATTTAAAATAGCTTTTTGGTCATTTCTAATGACATCATTTCTGCAAACATATTGGCTATACTTAACTTGGAAAATCCTTTACCCTGGGAATACAAATCTGTGTCAAAATATTTTAGACTCAAGGTTCCCTTCCAAGCTTTTTTACGGAAGCTTTCAACCATATTTTTGCAGCATTCTTCAGTTATTGAGCAAAGGTCTGTATGAGGTCTAAGAAAACTATGAATTATGGGAAATTGTTTTATTTAAAGGTGAATAAGTGAACTTGGATTGCGAACCAAATATGACATTTTGTTTATTATGAGTTAAGTCACTGATTTATTGATATGAATACTATATGTCTTCATTCAACCAATAATGTGTCTTAAGTATTAGCCTACTGCTTTTGTATTTTTACATCTCACAATGATAATGAAAGGGAACAATTATTTGTGATTCGGATCTTCTCTGAAATTGAATGTCTTCCTTTACTACAAATTCATATATATTCAATTTCATTTTTACCATTGCTACTATACCACACTAATGGAGAGCTAAGCCCCTTTCTAGCTTCTGTTAGCAGTTTGCATCGATAAAGCAGACAGAGACTGCTTAACAGAGTTAAATCTATGTTGTATGATGTCCTTTTTGTTTTTCTGTTGTTTTCTGTTTTGATGTCTTCATGTGGAACCTACTTGCAGCAGGTCTCCCTTGAAAAAGAGATTGATAATCTCAATGGGATTCACCTGGCTAAATAAAGGTTTGAAATGAAATGAAATAAATGCTTCTCAGAGTTACTATTACACGGATCAATCCGATGACCTTTGAGTTACAGAATGTCTAACCAGCAGGCTGCCCAGTCATCCGTAAAAAGCTCCCTCTCAAACTAGACCCATTTATCCAGAGATTCCTATCTAATTAAATGTTGGCCATCCCACTTGAGAGGCACTTTTAATTTATAACTAATTACCAAAAGACTGTCAGCAGTAATAAAGTGGGGAAAATACATTTATGTCAAACAAACCAGGAACTTTTGATCTGTTTTGCTTTAGCACCTTTAGTTTACCATACATTCAGAATAATGTTGTATTATAAATTGCTTTTGCAAAGACATAACATATTAATCAACTGTCAAGCAGAGACACTCATAAGACCTCTTCGCTATTTCAACAAATAACCAACTAAACAGAGCTGGATACTAATACATGGCCTCAAACTCAAATGGGTATTTGCTCTGCTTACATAACTACATAAATGTTTGATGAATTATCATGGAATTAGACTTCAGTAATCCTTTCATCATTTATTTATTGCATCTTATTTTATTGGGCAGCAGTAGCTCTGTCTGTATGAACTTGGCTTGGGAAACGAAGTGTCGCCGGTTCGAGTCCTGATCGGACTAAAATAAAATAAGCAGTGTGGACTGGTAACCTTGGTCAAGGTGCCCTTGAGCAAGGCACCGAACCCTCAACTGCGCCCCAGAGCAGCCATTTTCTCTCTGCCAACTGTTCATGTATATATGTCCTGTGCATGTGTGTGTGTCAGTATTTTGGGCCGTAATTGTAAAAAAGCACCAGAGGGAAAAACTGAATTCACCACAGGGATTAATAAAAGTGATCCTAATCTTAATTTTAAGGAGGTACGAAATCCGACATTACCATCAAAACATCTGCCAAACAGCTGCCTTAAAACGTCCATTTGCTAACACATGGGTTTTCCTTTATTCACACACCCAAGCGTCCCATGCTCCTTTGTTTGTCATCATGATGCTGAAACCATGACCTTTTGACTCAGAGTAAACATGAAGGTAATAAAGAAGAAGAACAGGGAAAAAAAGTAATTAAAAAGACACAACTAGGCTATATATCAACCTGCGTATATGTAGTAAGATACACACACTTTATTACTCCATTATTGATGCTTGTTGCCTTGCTGAGTATCAGTATTATCTTGTTTTTGCCACGAGAAAAGTTGCTGTAAAATATGGTATATTTCTAGTTTGGCAGTAATCAAATTGGAGTAAAGCCGAACACATTCATCAGTATTTTGGATGAGCAATAAACACGGCTAAATTCAAATGTCTATGTACTGTTAAAAACATTTTTTTTTAAAGAACGTTCATCTTCCTATCCATCTATCCATCCACCCTCCTGGCACTTCAGTGTAAACACCATGGGAACAATAAGGCTAGATATGGAGATGCCCTTATTTCCATTCCCGGCACATTCCATCCCTGAGGAACGGCATATTTCACAGCCTATCCAATCAGATTACCAGCCCCCACCCTCTACCACATATCAACACATTCTCATATATTTTGTTCCACTCTTCTTTAATATCCTGTATTAATACGCTGTCATTTATATTTCTCCCTCTCGGCCTTCTTCTTTCATTTTCACTTTACCAAAAAAAAGATCACAGACTAGACCGCACCTTCTAATTCTACTGTGCATCAGTAAGTATTTGATTGTTTTAAGTATGTCGAACACTCAACTAAAGTATACATCGTCGATGCTTACCCAGGTCATGTTTGGTCAAGTAACAATGTCTTATATAATGCTGAATATACTCCTCCTTTCCATGTTCTTGTGTGATTTATGGCAGTGATCACATTGGAGGAAAATCAAGGTAAGAAAATGATGTTATTGTCCTTTTGGATGGCCTATTTTTATCTGAAGACCTATACCGTGGACACATTAGAAGGTTGTAAGACATACTAATCGATATGTGAGGGGAAATGACCTCAAGGGTAAGATACTGTAGAGCTTGGATGTGACGGGTTGTATGTGTGTCTCTATCTTCTCTTTCTCTATGTGTGTGAGTGTTGGCAGTCATTTTGTTTGTCGTTCAGTTTTAGTCGCTGCATCTCCGTTCCTACATCAAACATTTGTCTTTTTGAATTAAATATCTTTGTTGGACATTTTATAATTGTAAGATGCCACTCGAGTGTCATCTCAATCTACCCAGCTGACAGAGATGAAAAAGCGTCTGCTCCACTGAAAAATAACGAGGTTGGACTTCAGAGCAACATAACAGTCACAGTGGATTAATACTACAATAAGTAAATTTAAAGGTTATCTTCCGGCCTGTTTATAGCCTTCCTGCTAGCCATCTGGCCACACCTATAGAGCATATGCTGATGGTAATTGCCCTTGTAAAAATATATCTTGTTGCATAAACGACTTAATTGTGAAGGTCACTACGGCTCTTCACTTGGTGCTATCGCTCTGTACAGAATACAGCAATGACAAAGGCTTGAAATAGATGAAGTAGGTGTTCCTTTTTTAATTATTTGAATAGTCCTTTAGCTGCAGAGGAGATAGTAATATCTAATGTTGATAACATTTCCACAGCATCCACGCTAGGTTCTAATTTTAGAATTCTTCTGCTATGTGGGCGCATTTTTTATTTGAGGGTTTTATCAAATTTTAATACACGGCTTAGTTAAATGCTTGATTCTGATTGGTCAATTTGAACACTAAGCAGTCGGCTCTTCTTCAATAGCCAACTGTTGCCAAGGACGCTCTGATCAAGGGACAATGTGCAGTCCTATCAATCCGCAGAAAACATCAGTTGTAGCCAAAAAAGAAAACATTGTAATTTCTCCATCAGAAAACACAATGGAATTTTTTTCTTCCTATTAATTTGTATATTTGTGGAGAGCACGAAACTATGGACTATTGCATTAACCCATCACTGTACCCTGTATGCAAGGGCTGGTTTGCCTTCGCTAACTGTACGGAGGCTCAGTCACTGGTACATTTTTATATACAAAGCCATGTTAGGGAAACTTCCATCATACATCTGCTCCCTGATCTCACGGCGAATTGTAAGTGGCTACTGCCTGAGATCGCATGCTGTAGTTTTATTAAATGTGCCAACTGCTAGGACTGTCCTAGGGAAGATGTCATTTAGATGCGCAGCTCCACTTTCTTGGAATAGTCTGCAAATGAAATGGAAACTGAGCAATCTGGTGCCACTAAATGTTTTTAAAGCTCGGTGGGATGCTACTCAATCGGAAGCTGTTGGTACCTGTTCATGTGGATAGTTATGTAAATTGTAAATCCCTGTAATGATGCTGTAAGATGTCCTTTTTGTTGTTCTGTTTATGTTTCATGTGGAACCTACTTGAGCAGGTCTCCCTTGAAAAAGAGATCAATGATCTCAAAGGGATACACCTGGATAAATAAAGGTTTGAAATGAAATGACATGGATTTATGATGCCTAAAAATGTCCTCAGTAAAGAAAGACAAAGACAAGAAAACGGCGCAAGAAAAGGAAAGTGGTGAAAAGACTCAAAGAGCTGGAATCAGCAGAAGAAGTAAACCAGGAACACAGTATGGGCTCTGGCAGTGCTTACAGATGGGTTCATGGAAAAGCAAATGTGAACTGACTGACCGTTAGGAGGCAGAAAACCTCCATCAGTGCTGCCCTGATTTTAAGTTATGTTGTTGCCATGGCAGCTCAGCAGTTCAGAACAGACTTTTTTTTTTTTTTGTGGAAGCAATGTGTTATTTTTAAATTTAAAAAATCACGTTAAAATCGAGACCCCTGCACTTAACGTCGAGGCCCTGCTCACCTTGTCTGGGTTCTTTTCTCAATAATGACCGGATCGCTGCACATAATCCCTTACATAACCATGACGACAAAATGGCACCCCCCTTCCAGGAACCCCAGCGAGCCTGAATAATAACAACAGTGAGGAAACATCACACAGAAAGCCCATGTGTCACACCAGCAGGAGCTCTTTCTGCACAGAGGAGCTAGCATTAAGAGCAGCAGCGACATCCCAGTGGAGCACTCTGCAAAGAATGTCATGCATTATTGACCTGAGAAGTCCAAGACCCCATCACTTATTCACCTGACCCCGATGTTACCATCCACATCTCAGAAGCACATGGCTAAAGAGCATCATAACATTGCAGGATACCTGCTTAAGACAGAGGATTGCACTTCAAACGCCTCAGAGAAGATGCACATGACCTTCTCCGCTGTGACCTTGAGAAGAGGACAAGACGTGCGAATCCTGTGTTAAGGGAATAAAAGGAACTAGAGATGAAATGGTAGGTCTTCTCGATAAACAACAAAAAACAAGCTGGAAAATATTTACATTTTTTCGATGATTTTGTTTTGGTCATTTTAAGCCAAGGTGTGGCTCTAGGGTTGGGCATATTTTAGTTTTGAGACCACTTTTAAGTACCGCACTTCTTGGACATATGCATCATTGATTCGGAATTGCCTGGTCTTGGGTGTGATGCATTTTACCAGTACACATGAACTCTATTGTCTAGTATTTTTGCCTTCTTTAACCAAATTGAGCTATAATCCAAGCTATGTTTATACAGTTGATCAAGTGAGCAGAGGGTTAGCATTGGGAAGATAATGTCTTCATATGGGTTTAAACAGGACTAGATATTCTATTGACTTGGTTTTAATTTGGTTAAGACTGCCTTTAGACTCTTGGCGTACAGTCCTGATTAAAGCTGATACTAGCATACGAATGTAAGTATTTTCTGTAGCTAAAAGCACTGCATTTTAGTATAGCCTAACAGAGACACTGTACTTGTTTAAACAAAAACTCCAACACAATTTAAGACCAGTTGCCAAATAATAAGACATACTATTTGCACCACAAAAAACGAATCTGCATATAAATCTTAAATAAATCTGCATATTTTAGCTACAGCAAATGGCTGTGTTTCTTGGAGCAAAATGCATATTTAAAAATACTGAAATGATGCTATACATACTGTAATGGACTGGTGATTATTGCTCATACAGGCTGGTTAATAATCGGTCCTTGCTGCAAGCCTCCCCATGGCATGATAACATCATTAGACAGGAACATTTCCCTGGTATGTTTTATTTGTGATGTTTTAATGATCAGACTATACATTTAGGCCAAAGTAGTTTATCAAGCTCGGTGAATAACGCAGAGAGACAGCTTTAAATAGTAAACCAAATACTGTGCTCCTTATGCAAGCAAATACAAACACTCAAACATAATCCCTCCATAGTTTCCTATAAGGCATGTTCGAGAACACATAAGTAAATCATGCGAGACATATCCTATCCTTGCCAATGGCATGACTGTTGGTACTGTACATAGCGGATTGAGAAACTGTCAGAGGTGTTATCAGTTTCTTACTTGAAGGAAGTAGAATTGCAAAGATTTATCGTATATTAAGATGAATTTTTCAGTTTTTTAATCCTTTAATGTGAATATATTTGGGTTTTGTCTTGAAGAAACAAGACATTAAAATGCATCACCTTGAACTTTGAGAAACTGGAATAGTAATTTTCACTTTTTTCAAAGACCAAATGATTGATCCATAAAGAAAATAATCTGTACATGCAGCCGAGTTGGTAGGTGAGTGTGTTTCCGGGATGCCAGAAGTTACAGTTGAATGTTTTCTGGAGGTGTGAAGGCATAATTGACATTGATGGGCAGTTACTCACTTGGTATTCCAGTCACACACCTCCTCTCATAACCTCCTTCATGAACAGCTTGAGGGATAGCCACACGATGACCTGTGTGTATGTTAATGTAAATACTGCTGTACTTCATCCATTATCACGCAGCACCAAAGTTAAACTATAAGCCATCATCATATTTATTGTCTCTTGAAGGTGGTGTAGCCACTACATTTGCTAATAGAGACCAGACAGAGCGCGGGTGAGACAAGGGCAAGGCTGTTGATTTACAGCTCATCTCCCCCCCACTCCAAACCCATTTCTTATTGGTCCTGAGCTGCATGGCTCCTTATCAGCCAGCGTCCTGCTTCAAGGGACAATAGACGGCGGGACAAAAGCATCCCAGTGGGCAGACTGAGGTGTTTATTTTGAGCTACTGTAGAAAGAAGAGAAGAACAGACACACACAAGGATGAAAAGAGAAGAAAAGAAGGCCATGATTCAGTATGCACTGCATAACACAGCAAATATGAGCACTGCAAACACCCTCCAGTCCCACTGTCACATCTGCTGTCTCCGTGGGTGACAGAGGTCATGAATGCAAAAAACGCTCATCCAATGGGGCAGCCATTGGTTACCATGAGGCTATTACAAATGACGTTTTTGTCTAGAACAGGGTCAGGAAATTACATTTGACAAACAAGAGGTGACAGGGAGGGGTGCTCATGACCTGATGTTGGCAATAGGGACTTGACCTGGAAACTGGAATATGGCGGGTTCAAGTCCCGTAATGACCAAGTATGGCCGAAATGCCCCTGACCCCCTCCCTAGGATCTCTATATAATAGCTGCCCAATGCTCCTAATAGAAGTGGAAGTTGGTGTAGGGAACGTTTCTGGAGCAAGGACTCTGAAGTTATGGAGCACACTGGAGAGCTCGACTGATGCCGGACACTGAAGATTTATTGGGAGTTACAGTACAGCGGGATAATTGACAAAGACATTGGCTGCATCAACGAAGGGGTATAGGGCCTTTCTCACTTCTCTTATTTTTCATTTCCTCGCTCCTCGGTCTCGGTCTCACCGGAAGTTGATTTGTCTGCATCATCTTGAGTAGCGTCCCAATGGCCTTATTTTTGTCGGAGGACCGAGGAGCGAGGAGCGATAATGGAGGAGCTATAATCGAGGAACCACCAGACCATCCTCCGATGAAATCCTCAGACACTCGCCCCGCCCCCTTACTGTGTATCGCTCACTGATTGGACGATGCAGTGCATGCACTGATGTGATGCTTCTTGACATGAGAGCAGTTTCCCAGCGGAGTGAAGAAAGTACATGAACCTCACGGGAGTCACTCCTCAGTTTATACCGTCTTTTGTGTCAATTAATGTATCATTTAGTTACAAATATGTGATATATCTGAACAACAAAGTGGTCAAAAATCATTTTATTCATTTTTTGGAAACATTTTCATGATCGCTTTTTTCGTTTTACATTTTCATTTATTGTCATTTCCATTCAGTCAGTCATTAAGTGCTATTAAAATGTTAATTTGCTACATATCCAAACAAACAAACAAAGTATGCAATCCAATGAATGTTACAAAGTGTGCAATCCAATGAATGTTAATCTAACTGGGTTTTGATATATAACATATCTCTTTTTCTTCTCTCAATTATTTTATTTATTTTGTGCACTCAATATCAATCAAACTATTGTTCGTTTATACATTTTAAGAATGGCGTTTATCTTTTTTGGGAATTAGTTCTTATTTTATTTTTATTTATTTGGTTTAACAGATGATAGAAATGTTTGTGTCAGTAATTGTGTACTAACAGAGGCGGGGGTGTGTGTGGAAATAACGGGGACAGAGCTGGCTGCTGTCAGACGATCAGCTGTGCAGCGTCATCACAAACGGACGTCGCTTCACGACGCTCCGGAGGAAAGGACGTCCCATTGCTCTTAAAACTCATTTCCCTGCTTCTCGTGGTTTCCTTGCGTCCCTCCATGCTTCCCTGGTGGGAGGGACTAGTCACAGGGAAACGACGCAAGTGAGGGACGCAAGGAATCCATTTAACCGAAGTGAGAAAGGCCCATAGATCCTGCCACACCAAATCTGAGTGATAAACTGGGTAAAAGACCTATACATATTGTTCTCAACAGTATAGGGACTTAGCTTGGGAATTGGATAGTCACCAGATAGTCACTGGTTCGAGTCCCCATACACACCAAACAAAAGAAAATAGTAGTGTACACTGGTGTCGGTAGAAGTGTGACTCCTAGGCCCTGTTGAGGTGTCCTTAAGCAAGGCACCGAACCCCCAGGGCATGGGAAAATGGTAGCCCCTTTGCTCTGACACCACTGCATTATTACATGCGCTTGTAATAACTTATTTGATTTCCTATTTGCACATGTGTATTTTAACTGCAACTGTATAACTACTAAATTAATCAAATATGTCGTTGACGTCTTCCTCTTCTTCTTCTTCTTCTTCTTCTTCTTCTTCTTCTTCTTCTTCTTCTTCTTCTTCTTCTTCTTCTTCTTCAAAAAGGGGAATATAGTGGGGGGGGTTCAGATGGGGTGAGGGGGTTTCGAGAAGATGGCGGTGCAGATAAACATATGAGCAACAATCAGCCAAGCAATGTAGCCTATGTACAGGCCACTGCAGCCTGTTTTGAATCAGAAGCACAAACTCTCGTGTTTTATTACGTAATAAACGTCAGGACGGAGAGATACGAAGGTTCTCTGGTGAGAGATGCAGCAGACGTTCCGTTTTATATCTGCGTGTTTGATGGAACCCTAGGCAGGGAACGTTAAAGCTGTCTGCGGAGTGGAAAGGCTGAGTTCCGTAAGGGACTAAAAAACTGTTGTGCCCTAATCAATATGGATGTTTTTCATTAGTCCTTTGGTCACAGTTGTTGGCATGGAGCATGTATATCCTGAAGAAAATCAAATCAAATATCACCAGAGTTTCTTTTACAGTCCAGTCTGTACTTCATCCATCATCAGGGGGCTATAATACAAAGGCAATTAGGTATATGTACATATAATATACAGTGGGGCAAAAAAGTATTTAGTCAGCCACCAATTGTGCAAGTTCTCCCACTTAAAAAGATGAGAGAGGCCTGTAATTTTCATCCTAGGTATACCTCAACTATGAGAGACAAAATGAGAAGAAAAAAAATCCAGGAAATCACATTGTCTGATTTTTAAAGAATTTATTTGCAAATTATGGTGGAAAATAAGTATTTGGTCAATAACAACAACATTGCGTGGAGCCCCAGATCGAGGGAGATTATCAGTGGTCTTGTATGTCTTCCATTTTCTAATAATTGCTCCCACAGATGATTTATTCACACCAAGCTGCTTACCTATTGCAGATTCAGTCTTCCCAGCCTGGTGCAGGTCTACAATTTTGTTTCTGGTGTCCTTTGACAGCTCTTTGGTCTTGGCCATAGTGGGGTTTGGAGTGTGACTGTTTGAGGTTGTGGACAGGTGTCTTTTATACTGATAACGAGTTCAAGCAGGTGCAATTAATACAGTTAACAAGTGGAGGACAGAGGAGGCTCTTAAAGAAGAAGTTACAGGTCTGTGAGAGCCAGAAATCTTGTTTGTTTGACTAAATACTTATTTTCCACCATAATTTGGAAATAAATTCTTTAAAAATCAGACAATGTGATTTTCTGGATTTTTTTTTCTCATTTTGTCTCTCGTAGTTGAGTTATACCTAGGATGAAAATTACAGGCCTCTCTCATCTTTTTAAGTGGGAGAACTTGCACAATTGGTGGCCGACTAAATATTTTTTTGCCCCACTGTATATATAATTCAAAGAAATTCACATCTCTGTCATTCTTTGCTTAACGTATGACTTAAATGGATAAAACAACTAAAAAGTAAGAAATTAGACATCCTTTGAATACCGTCATATTTGAACGTCTTCAACTAATGGGATGCTGACCTCCAGTGAGGAGGTAATTCAAAAAATAATCATTAATCACTTATACTGACACCCTTTACTGCTCATGAGGCATATTTAGACATTATATAATATATCAATGCCATTATATTATTGATGAAGTCTTAGTCAAATGGAAAAAAAATAGATAAAAAGGTAGGGCTGCAAATAACAACAATATTTATTATCAACTATTCTGCAGATTATTTTCTAGACTCATCATTAATCGTTCAATCTACAATAAATATATCCTTTTTACTTTCTCAAAGTCTATGACGATGTCTTCAAATCTAAAAACAAACAAAAGATGTTCACTTATTTCTGATATACAATAAAGAAAAGCAGGAAATTTGCACATTTGAGATACAAATCTGCCACTTTTTGCAGTAAAAATGAATCAATTGTCAAAACAGTTGATGATTTTTGATAATTTGGATAATTACAAGGCCCGTAGATAGTCTTTCTGTTGTTGACTTATCATTGCTGCTCTACTTAAGTCAAATATATTACAAAGTCAAACCAGATGCATAATACGTCACACCATAAGTTCCATTATGCCATATCATTCCTTGCAGTCTTTATACTATACTGTGTTCTAAAAAATGAATTCTATTTGTGATAAAGCTCACATCAACTGAGAAAAGAAACACATGCCCCCTCTCTCCTATACCTCACATTCTGTTAAAGGTTTATGTAGAGCATTGCAGAGGCTAACCCGCACCAACAATCTCCAGCTGTACTGCAGCATCATAAATAACCCGCTCACAAACACACCTACAGCAACAATTTCACCAAGGGAAACAGCCCATAACAGTCCACTGATCACAGAATGAAAGCCGTGTTTGCAGAAGACTGATACTGTACAGTCACATTGTCCCTGCACCTGAGCACACAAAGCCATGTAGAGGGAGGAGGCCGTATTCATGTTGAACCGAGCATATGACATGGCGACTTTATGCTTCACTGATGCAGAGATAAAACGTCTATACATGCTTTAATTCTGGAAATAGAAGCTTTAGTCCGACAGGGACGGTTTACAATGTAATGCTGCTGAAGCCAAGGCTAATGTGTTGGTGAAAGTGATATGTTTAAAGCTACAGATCAATGTGAAACCGGAGCATGCTGCATCATATCCACGCACACACACATACAAGCGACTACGCTCCATAATATCAGCTTGCCATAGTACAATATGAGAATCAATGTTTATTAAGTAACATGTTATGTAACGTATTATAGTGCGTACATTGGTACAATCATTTCTTATTACAGGAAATTTTTCCCATTTTACCTCAACAATATAAACATATTTTGTGCCAAATTCTCATACGGAATAAACAAAAAAGAGCATTAGTTAATTTTGTACCCTTACTTTTAAGGTTTTCTTTCTGTGCCAATTCAATTCTCAAATGCAATTGCAGTAATATCAGCTTGCTATAGTCAAATATGAGAACCAGTGTTTATTACAGGGCATGTTTTATCAAAAATGATTTCTGATTTACAAAAATACATATACATTTTATGCCAAGTTCCTATACAGAATTTTGCAAAGGATGCTTTTCTTTCTCTTCTTTCAGCAGGTAGTTGTTTTCTTTTCTGAAGCTCTAGGTTGAATTCAAGGCCTGAATATAAACAGATATTTGTGAAGCAATTATGAAGAGCAAAACATGGGGTTTGCTCCCTAAAGGACTTTTATCTGCTAGTGCAGATAAGTGAAGGCCAAATAGCAACAAGGCATTACATTTATCATTCCATACTCTTATGAAATAGTTTATTTGCCTTTTTTGTTATTTAATTAGCAGAAAGGGAATATAAATGCATTTTCTGCACATCAGCTTGACAATTACAATAAATTATCCTTTCATCCAAAGTAGCAAGATATATGCCAAAGAGGATGCTCCAAAATGTCACATGCTACTTTCTCATTGATTTTATCATGGAAGCTGATAATGGAATGTTAACGTGCGTACAACATTTTGGGATATACGAAACAAATAAGACCTGTACCTGCACCAAAACACGCAATGCGCAGCCGCCTCAGCGTTCACCGGCATCAATCTTTAGCTCCATTTCCCAAAGATACAATGCGTGCGTGAAAGCGCCTGTTTGAAATGAACAATGGCCAGGGTGTTTCTGGGAAACAATCAGTGGACGGTTGGAAAAAGAGCACATTTGTGAATTTGGCCACTTGCTTTTATAGTTTTGTCCTCTGGGATGTTTTTTTTTTCTACGTGATTGCATTTCATTTCTCAAGGTCCCACTTGAACAAAAATGTAAAGATGCTTTTGGGTCAGAGAGTGCCCTTTTTAGAGATACTGTGGTGAAAGAGGAAGATAGAGGATGATATTACCTGAAATGTTCCGAGTACTTGGCAGCAGACACTGCGTATGGGTCGCCAGCTCTAAAATATATTCTTAATTGAGACGGAAATCTCCTGGTTTAATAAAGGTTTAATATAATTACAAATATATAATCTGGATAGGAACAACTATCTGTTTTAAAAACACTTTCACACAGGAAGTATTCACGGTATTTCTTCAAATCGATTTCACAGTTTCTCTCCTCATTTATTCTCCATTATTCCATTGTCTCTATCTCGCTTCTCTCCTTCCCTCTCGCTGTAATAACATTATTTTTCCTTCTCTAAATTCCCTTCATTAATCAAAAGAATAATAATGTAACCCTGTGAGAGCGGGAGAGAAGACAGATGGCAGAATGATGACAGCGCGGTGGATTGGCCTCGAAGATAACTGACTCCTAAAAGTAGCTTTAAAAGGTAATGTGGGAGTTATTTTTTTCAGTTCCAGAAAAGCATCAAAGCAAGAGGGAGATAATATGAACTCTCTGTTGCTGTCATATCTGCGAGAGGGTAAAACAGGAGGTAAGATGAATAGAACTAAATATAGAGACGTCAGGCTTTTGTGCCAGCACTGAAACGAGTCTCAATCAATATCCCAAACCCATCTTCATTAATAAGCATTTAGCTACCCATAATGCAATACGACTATCCACCTGACAAGTTTGAGGAAACATAGCTAAATAAAGATAAAACCAATAAAACAATTGCTTTGATAATTCAACTTTTTTTTTTCTACATGGTTAGAAACAATGCGCCACTTCATTGTAGCAGCCATTTTGTTTCTCTTTTATTGTCCACATGTGGAGTGTCTCTGAGAAAGTGAGAGGTCGTCCCGTGAGGGCTGACTCTACACAAAAAAAGCTCAACCCTGCCTCTCAGTAGTACAATCCAATCTAATGTAAAACGTTATATGTCAAGAAGCATCAGATCAGGCTGATAGTGGAGCTAACAGAAAGCAGATTAGGACAGCGCAAACCATTCCCCAACCTGATAATGCACGGACCACTATTGCGGTAAGCATGTTGTAACTTCCGGTTGTTGTTGTCATCTCCGGGTATCCCGTGTGCCTGTTCTGTTGCTGATAGCTTATTATCTTAACTTAATCGATCGTTTTAAAACTCTTGATCACGGCAACTGCCTGACGTTGTAATCACACGTTACTACAGCTTAAGCACTCACAAACTCTCCTTCTCTTAGCGACTGTAACTCCACAGTTGCCTACACTCTTTTCGGGTTTGCTAACGGTAGCTACTTTAGCTTGATAGCTAGCCATGGCTCTTTCCCCACCCTCGGGTGCTATTTCCTGCTCTAACTGTCTCATGTTTGGTTACTTCCCTACCTCCTTTACTGGTACCGATACATGT